>NC_082656.1:43021595-43326940 GCF_028023285.1 Balaenoptera ricei | reverse complement strand
ATGAGCATATAATAAATAGAATGGTGTTCTTTAGCACCATCTAGCTTACTTTTAGCACAATTCACACCAATACAATTACTTTTATAAAAACTGGATAATAATTTTAGATATGTATAGCTATGAAGGTCTATGAAGATAGATCAAAACGACTAATAGTATTAATGTCTTTTTAAAAAATTACTATATGCACACTATTTTCTCATAGCATTAAGGGATTTGTCTTTCAGTGCTGTCACCACATCTTCAGAAATAATTTTCTTTGTGCTAATTGCCAGAAATGCTTCACTTCAAATAGTGGGAACATTTCACTTAATTGCCCCTCAGTTGCTGATAATCTTTAGAATGAATGTATTTTTAAAAAATTAAGACGAGAGTACTTTATAAAAATAATATATTAATGTTCACTGTCTTTTTATCATGAAGTGCAAGTTATTACCATTGTCCTGATAGAAAGTGGTAAGCCACATGTAGAGAGAATAAGGAAGCAAAATTCAGTATGTTAACCTATACTTAGTAGATAAACACAGTTAATCATAGGAAAATAGAGAGACCTTCAAGATGGCAGAGGAGTAAGATGTGGAGATCACCTTCCTCCCCACAAATACAACAGAAATACATCTACATGTGGAACAACTCCTATAAAACACCTACTGAACGCAGGCAGATCTCAGACTTCCGAAAAGGCAAGAAACTCCCCATGTACCTGGGTAGGGCAAAAGTAAAAAGAAAAAACAGAGACAAAAGAATAGGGATGGGACCTGCACCACTGGGAGGGAGCTGTGAAGGAGGAAAATTTTCCACACACTAGGAAGCCCCTTCACTGGCAGAGACAGTGGGTAGGCAGGGGGGAAGCTTCAGAGCCAAGGAGGAGAACAGAGCAACAGGGGTGCAGAGGGCAAAACGGAGAGGTTCCCGCACAGAGGATGGGTGCAGACCAGCACTCACTAGCCCAAGAGGCTTGTCTGCTCACCCACCGACCAAGACAGATGGGGGTTGGGAGCTGAGGCTCGGGCTTCAGAGGTTAAATCCCAGGGAGAGGACTGGGGTTGGCTGCATGAACACAGCCTGAATGGGGCTAATGCACCACAGCTAGCCAGAAGGGAGTCCAGGAAAAAGTCTGGACCTGCCTAAGAGGCAAGAGACCATTGTTTTGTGGTGCGCAAGGAGAGGGGATTCAGAACGCCAACTAAACAAGCTCCAGAGATGGGTGTGAGCCACGGCTATCAGCGGGGATACCAGGGATGGGCATGAAATGCTAAGACTGCTGCTGCAGCCACCAAGAAACCTGTGTGCAAGCACAGGTCACTATCCACACCTTCCCTTCCAGGAGCCTGTGCAGCCTGCCACTGCCAGGGTCCTGTGATCCAGGCACAACTTCCCCAGGAGAACACACAGCATGCCTCAGGCTGTTGCAATGTCATGCAGGCCTCTGCTGCCACAGGCTCACCCCGCATTCTGTACCCCTCCCTCCCCCGCCGAGCCTGAGTGAAGCAGAGCTCCCTAATCAGCTGCTCCTTTAACCCCATCTTGTCTGAGCAAAGAACAGACACCCTCAGGTGACCTACACGCAGAGGCAGGGCCAAATCCAAAGCTGAACCCAAGGAGCTGTGCGAACAAAGAAGAGAAAGGGAAATCTCTCCCAGCAGCCTCAGGAGAAGTGGATTAAATCTCCACAATCAACTTGAGGTACCCTGCATCTGTGGAATACCTGAATAGACAACGAATCATCCCAAAATTGAGGCGGTGGACTTTGGAAGCAATGATATATATATTTTTTTCTTTTTTCTCTTTTTGTGAGTGTGTATGTGTATGCTTCTTTGTGTGATTTTGTCTGAATAGCTTTGCTTTTACCATTTGTCCTAGGGTTCTGTCTGTCTTTTTTATTTTTATTTTTTTTTTAGTATAGCTGTTAGTGCTTGTTATCATTGGTGGATTTGTTTTTTGGTTTTGTTGCTCTCCTCTTTCTTTCTTACTTTTTTAAAAATTATTTTTAATTTTTAATAATTATTTTTATTTTAATAACTTTATTCTATTTTTTTATATATTTCTTTCTTTTTTTTCTCACTTTTGTTCAGAGCTGTGTGGCTAATGGGGTATTGGTGCTCCAGCCAGGTGGCAGGCCTTTACCTCTGGGGTGGGAGAGCCAAGTTCAGGGCACTGGTCCACCAGAGACCTCCTGGCTCCATGTACTATAAAAGGGTAAAAGCTCTCCTAGAGATCTCCATCTGAACACTAAGACCCAACTCCACTCAACGACCAGCAAGCTACAGTGCCAGACACCCTATGCTAGCAAGCCGGGAACACAATCCCACCCATTAGTAGAGAGGCTACCTAAAATCATAATAAGGTCACAGACACCCAAAAACACACCACTGCCCACCAGAAAGACAAGATCCAACTTCATACACCAGAACACAGGCACTAGTCCCCTCCACCAGGAAGCCTAAACAACCCACTGAACCAACCTTAGCTACTCGGGACAGATACCAAAAACAACAGGAAGTACAAACTTGCAGCCTGCAAAAAGGAGACCCACAACACAGTAAGATAGGAAATTGAGAAGACAGAGAAACACACAGCAGAAAAGGAGCAAGGTAAAAATGCATGAGATGAAACAAATGAAGAGGAAATAGGTAGTCTACCTAAAAAAGAATTCAGAGTAATGATAAAAAAGATGATCCAAGATCTTGGAAATAGAATGGAGAAAATAAAATAAACTTTTAAAAAAGACAAAGAAGAACTAAAGCACAAACAAACAATGATGAACAACACAACAAATGAAATTGAAAATTCACTAGAGGGGATCAATAGCAGAATAACTGAGGCAAAAGAACGGATAAGTGACCTGGAAGATAAAATAGTGGAAATAACTACTGCAGAGCAGAATAAAGAAAAAAGACTGAAAATAATTGAGGACAGTCTCAGAGACATCTGTGACAATAATAAACGCACCAACATACGCATTACAGGGGTTCAAGAAGATGAAAAGAAAAAGAAAAGGACTGAGAAAATATTTGAAGAGATTATAGTTGGAAACTTCACTAATATGAGAAAGGAAATAATTAATCAAGTCCAGGAAGCACAGAGAGTCACATACAGGATAAATCCAAGGAGAAACATGCCAAGACACATGTTAATCAAACTATCAAAAATTACATACAAAGAAAAAATATTAAAAGCAGCAAGGGAAAAACAACAAATGTCATACAAGGGATTCCCCATAAGGTTAACAGCTGATCTTTCAGCAGAAACTGCAAGCCAGAAGGGAGTGGCAGGACATATTTAAAGTGATGAAAAGGAAAAACCTACAACCAAGATTACTCTACCAAGCAAGGAACTCATTCAGATTTGACCAAGAAATTAAAACCTTTACACACAAGGAAAAGCTAAGAAAATTCAGGACCACTCAACCAGCTTTACAACAAGTGTTAAAGGAACTTCTCTAGGCAGGAAACACAAGAGAGCAAAAGACCTACAAAAACAAACCAGAAACAGTTAAGGAAATGGTAATAAAAGCATACATATTGATAATAACCTTAAATGTAAATGGATTAAATCCTTCCACCAAAACACATAGACCAGCTGAATGGATACCAAAACAAGAACTGTATAAATGCTGTCTACAAGAGGCCCACTTCAGAACTAGGGATACATACAGACTGAAAGTGAGGGGATGGAAAAAGATATTCCATGCAAATGGAAATCAAAAGAAAGCTGGAGTAGCAAGTCTCATATCAGACAAAATAGACTTTAAAATAAAGACTGTTACAAGAGACAAAGAAGGACACTACATAATGATCAAGAGATCAATCAAAGAAGAAGATATAACAATTGTAAATATTTATGCACACAATATAGGAGCACCTCAATACATAAGGCAAATGCTAACAGCGATAAAAGGGGAAATCGATAGTAACACAATCATAGTAGGGAACTTTAACACCCTACTTTCACCAATGCACAGATCCTCCAAAATGAAAATAAATAAGGAAACACAAGCTTTAAATGATAAATTATACAAGATGGACTTAACTGAAATTTATAGGACATTCCATTCAAAAATAACAGAATACACGTTCTTCTCAAGTGTTCATGGAACATTCTCCAGGATAGATCATATCTTTGGTCACAAATCAAGCTTTGGTAAATTTAAGAAAACTGAAAACATATCAAGTATCTTTTCTGACCAAAACACTATGAGACTAGATATCAATTATAGGAAAAAATCTGTAAAAAATACAAACATATGGAGGTTAAACAATACACTACTTTATGACCAAGAGATTACTGAAGAAATCAAAGAGGAAATCAAAAAATACCTAAAAATAAATGACAATGAAAACATGACGACCCAAAACCTATGGGATGCAGCAAATGGAGTTCTGAGAGGGAAGTTTATAGCAATACAATGCTACCTCAAGAAACAAGAAACATCTCAAGTACACAACCTAAACTTACACCTAAAGCAGTCAGAGAAAGAAGAACAAAAAAAGCCAAAGTTAGCAGAAGGAAAGAAATCATAAAGGTCAGAGCAGAAATAAATGAAAAAGAAATGAAGGAAACAGTAGCAAAGATCAATAAAACTAAACCTGGTTCTTTGAGAAGATAAACAAAATTGATAAACCATTAGTCAGAGTCATCAAGAAAAAAAGGCAGAAGACTCAAATCAGTAGAATTAGAAATGAAAAAGGAGAAATAACAACTGACACTGCAGAAATACAAAGGTTCATGAGAGTTTACTACAAGCAAGTATATGCCAATAAAGTGGACAACCTGGAAGAAATGGACAAACTCTTAGAAAAGCACAACCATCTGAGACTGAACCTGGAAGAAATAGAAAATATAAACCGACCAACCACATGCACTGAAATTGAGACTGTGATTAAAAATCTTCCAACAAACAAAAGACCAGGACCAGATGGCTTCACAGGAGAATTCTATCAAACATTTAAAGAAGAGCTAACACCTAACCTTCTCAAACTCTTCCAAAATATAGCAGAAGGAGGAACACTCCCAAATTCATTCTACGAGGCCACCATCACCCTGCTACCAAAACCAGACAAAGATGTCACAAAGAAAGAAAACTACAGGCCAATATCACTGATAAGCATAGATGCAAAAATCCTCAACAAAATACTAGCAAACAGAATCCAACAGCACATTAAAAGGATCATACACCATGATCAAATGGGGTTTATCCCAGGAATGCAAGGATTCTTCAATATATGCAAATCAATCAATGTGATACACCATATTAACTAATTGAAGGATAAAAACCATATGATCATCTCAATAGATGCATAAAAAGCTTTTGACAAAATTCAACACCCATTTATGATAAAAACCCTCCAGAAAGTAGGCATAGAGGGAACTTACCTCAGCATAATAAAGGCAATATATGACAAACCAACAGCCAACATCATTCTCAATGGGGAAAAACTGAAACCATTTCCACTAGGACCCGGATCAAGACAAGGTTGCCTCCTCTCAGTACGATTATTCAACTTAATTTTGGAAGTTTTAGCCACAACAATCAGAGAAGAAAAAGAAGTAAAAGGAATCCATATCGGAAAAGAAGAAGTAAAGCTGTCACTGTTTGCAGATGACATGATACTATACATAAAGAATCTTAAAGACTCTACCAGAAAACTAGTAGATCTAATCAATGAATCTGGTAAAGTAGCAGGATACAAAAGTAAAGCAGAGAAATTTCTTGCATTCCTATACACTAATGATGAAAAATCTGAAAGAGAAATTAAGGAAACACTCCCATTTACCACTGAAAAAAAGAATAAAATACTTAGGAATAAAGCTACCTAAGGAGACAAAAGACCTGTATGCAGAAAGCTCTAAGACACTGATGAAAGAAATTAAAGATGATACAAACAGATGGAGAGATATACCATGTTCTTGGATTGGAAGAATCAACATTGTGAAAATGACTAAACTACCCAAAGCAATCTACAGATTCCATGCAATCCCTATCAAACTACCAATGGAATTTTTCACAGAACTAGAACAAAAATTTTTTGCAATTTATATGGGAACACAAAAGACCCCGAATAGTGAATGCAATCTTGAGAACGAAAAATGAAGCTGGAGAAATCAGGCTCCCAGACTTCAGACTATACTACAAAGCTACAGTAATCAAGACAGTATGGTACTGTCACAAAAACAGAAATATAGATCATTGGAACAAGATAGAAAGCCCAGAGATAAACCCATGCACATATGGTCACTTTATCTTGATAAAGGAGGGAAGAATATACTATGGAGAAAAGACAGCCTCTTCAATAAGTGGTGTTGGGAAAACTGGACAGCTACATGTAAAAGAATGAAATTAGAACACTCCCTAACACCATACACAAAAACAAATTCAAAATCGATTAAAGACCTATACATAAGGCCAGACACTATAAAACTCTTATAGGAAAACATAGGCAGAACACTCTATGATATAAATCACAGCAAGATGCTCTTTGACCCACCTTCTAGAGAAGTGGAAATAAAAACAAAAATAAACAAATGAGACCTAATGAAACTTGAAAGATTTTTCACAGCAAAAGAAACCATAAACAAGATGAAAATACAACCCTCAGAATGGGAGAAAATATTTGCAAATGAAGCAACTGACAAAGGATTAATCTCCAAATTTTACAAGCAGCACATGCAGCTCAATATCAAAGAAACAAACAACCCAATCCAAAAATGGGTAGAAGACCTAAATAGACATTTCTCCAAAGAAGATATGCAGATTGCCAGCAAACACATGAAAGAATGTTCAACATCATTAATCATTAGAGAAATGCAAATCAAAACTACAATGTGGTATCACCTCACACCAGTCAGAATGGCCATCATCAAAAAATCTACAAACAATAAATGCTGGAGAAGGTGTGGAATAAAGGGAACCCTCTTGCACTGTTGGTGGGAATGTAAAATGATACAGCAACTATGGAGAACAGTATGGAGTTTCCTTAAAAAACTAAAAATAGAACTTCCATATGATCCAGCAATCCCACTACTGGTCATATACCCTGAGAAAACCATAATTCAAAAAGAGTCATGTACCACAATGTTCATTGCAGCTCTATTTACAATAGCCAGGACATGGAAGCAACCTAAGTGTCCATCGACAGATGAATGGATAAAGAAGATGCGGCACATATATACAATGGAATATTACTCAGCTGTAAAAAGAAAGGAAATTGAGTTATTTGTAGTGAGGTGGATGGATCTCGAGTCTGTCCTACAGAATGAAGTAAGTCAGAAAGAGAAAAACAAATACTGTATGCTAACACATATATATGGAATCTAAAAAAAAAACAAAAACAGGTTTTGAAGAACCTAGGGGCAGCACAGGAATAAAGACAGAGACGTAGAGAATGGACTTGAGGACACGAGGAGGGGGAAGGGTAAGCTGGGACGAAGTGAGAGATTGGCATGGACATATATACACTATCAAATTAAAATAGATAGCTAGTGGGAAGCAGCCACATAACACAGGGAGATCAGCTCTGTGCTTTTTGACCACCTAGAGGGGTGGGATAGGGAGGGTGGGAGGGAGACACAAGAGGGAGGAGATATGGTGATATATGTGTATGTATAGCTGATTCACTTTGTTATAAAGCAGAAACTAACACACCATTGTAAAGCAATTATACTCCAATAAAGATGTTTATAAATAAATAAATAAATAAATAAAATAAAAGTGAAGCCACCCACAAAAAAATAAATAAACCATAGGAAAATAACACCTATTTTTTACCAAATATTTTCTAAAAGAAACTCAACTCAATTAAAGTCTCTGATCTTAAAGAGGTTCTATGCTAATAAGGTGATACAGATAAACTTTCTGTGTGTGTGTGAGACATGTGTGAGATAGTGCTAAGTGTTGTGTAGGGAATTAAAGTAGGTAATGTGATAGTGACTTTTTTATTTCCTCAGATTGGATGGGCAAAAGGATGACATTTAAGAAGAAATTTGAAGGTCAAGGAATTCACCATAGAAAGAGGAGAAGTAAGAATATTCCAGGAAATCAGAACACCTATCTCAAAGATTCTTAAGTGGTTAAGAGCTTTTCATATTTGAAAAACTAAAACTGTAGTGTGAGTTTAACACAGTAGGTAAGATGAAGAGTAATGAACTATATGGCTAGGGCCAGACCACCTAAGGCTTTCATAAGTTAGGGGAAGGAGTTTCAATCTTTCCCCCCTTCCTAATGTGGTTGCTTACCTTCCTTCCTTTCTTTCTTCCTTCTTTCCTTCCTTCCTTCCTTCCTTCCTTCCTTCCTTCCTTCCTTCCTTTTCCCCTTATTACAGTAATCTCAGTGAGAGTTGACAGTGGTATTTGTTAGGGTGGTAGTAATGTATATGTAAGAACATAGGCAGAGTCCATATATGTTTAGTGGGAGCATAAGTGGAATTTTCTGATGGAATGAGTGTGGAGAGTGTAGTTGGGAAGGAGAAGTATCAAAGGGAGCACAATTATTTTAGGTTTCACAACTGGATGCTAGTGTTTCCTTTCACAAATTGAAAGAGTGAGGGACATGAAATTTAAGTGATGGCAGAGTCAAGATTTTTCTTTTGGCTTTTTTAGTTTTGAGATGTTTGTTTTGTTGAAGCATCAAGTAAATAATTATTGATATGAGTCTAGTGTCTGGACTAGAAGTCAAGGTAGGAAACATAGCTTGTAAAATCATCTATGCATTCACAGATTTTTTTTTTCCCTAGAAACAATTATATATCTACTTAAAATAGTTTCAATCACTGGTTTTATATGCATAAGAAAGAAAAAATCTTTTTTTTTTAATTTTCATTTAAAAATAGCATATTGACTATAGGATATTTTAAAGCGAAGAATAAAAGCAATAGTGCCAACACAAATTAACATAAGGATTAAGATTTTAGTGTACCTGTATCAATTTTTAGATTGCCTATGTAAAAAAAAGTTATAAAAGTGAGAATGTTCACTGGCTAAAGCTAAAATATCACCAAACAATTTTTGTTTAATTAGGAAGTTATTTTTTCTTTAACAATAGTTCTATTTACTAGAACAATAGTTCTAGTAAAGAGCACATCCTTACCCCATTCATCTTTTACAAAATCCCTGTCCCCCGTGCTATTTTCTTTATAGGACTTTGGACTCAACAGCACAGTAGATGATAGAAACAGAAGTGAATGTAGCTATAATGGCTACTGTATACCTAGATGCAGTGTATAAGAGAAGTATCATATAGAGCAAAATATCCCAATCTGCTACCCTTACCCAAACCTTAGCATTTTATCTCATGCCTGTTTTGCAGGATGCAGCTACTTTTCTGTACTTAATTTAATTTACAATATTTTGCTGATGGCCAGGATTCCATATTTCCCCACATTATCCTCTTAGCATCTGCCTTTTTCATTCCTCGATCATTGTCTATAAGATTAAAAACTCTACTCTGAGCAAAGCCTTGTTTTTACCCCATGCTCTGCCAACCTGGAAACAGCTCCAGTGTCTTATCTCATAGTTATACAGAATGCCAAATCCTATTCCCTTAATTGCCTCAGCTGGGGAGCCAAGAGTGCCTAAAACAGCTGGTGGCAAGTGTGTATATAGCAAATAGGTAGGGCAGACTCTCCTGCAAAATGCAATGCTGTATTAAGAATTTTGCAGTTAGGGGCTTTTTCCTCTGGAGGAAACCAACTCAACTAGTTCTGTTAAAACTCATTTACTATACACAACCCCCTTCCACATGGTAGCCTCTGACACCACAAAGTGCCAGAGGCAGAACTGTGACTGTAAGATGTACATGTGAATGTGATAGGGTAAGAAATATATTTTTTTTTTATTAGCAACTGAAGAAAGCATTTAGGAAATGGAGACTTTGTGGCTGCTCTTCACACTCGGTGGTAATGCTGCTGTGCTTTGCAATCAGCATAAACCTGAATTCTATTTTGTTCATTTGTACATGTGTTAAAGGTCTATTTTAGGGCTTCATTGTTTATCTATGAAAGTGTAACATGCTTTTTAAGAAAAAATTCTACGAAGTTTTTTTATATTTTGTTCATAATATCTTTTATTTTGAAGAGGGTTCTATTTCTAAACCTATGAATTTAGATCACTATGAAGTTTAATTCTAGTAGAAAGCCGTTAACACTTTGTCTATTATCTTTGTTTTCATTTTTCAGCCTTAGAGAATGAAAGGTCACATTTACTGTGCACCTATAATATTTTTATTCATGCCTCAATTCCATCCTCATGTATTTTCTATTGATTTCAAAATTAGACCCAAACTTGGATAAGTCATGTAGGACATAGGAAAAGGGGTTTGAAATTAATAACTTAATGTTGCATTCCATATTTGGAATCAATATAATAATCATAATTTAGAATTTTTTTCTTGATTAGGTAATGTCTTGCTAGCATTATTTTAAAATAAAATAAAATTCCAAAGTTAAAAGGTGCAGATTGTTAATTTGATGCATAAAACACCATAAAATTATTTTGATTTTTTAAAAATATCTCCCTCATTCAGAAGAGAATGTATTAAAACTAGTAGAATATGTAAACTTTTAAGAAATTCAGAATAACTATACTGGGAAACTGTATAGCTATTTATGTTAAAAGTGGTCTTGGGGTGCATAATAAAATTTTTTATGATAGCATGATTTTATGTTCCTAGAATATCAGAGTGTTGAGATTAAGACTTCAAGACTTTTCATGGGAGATAAAAGTCGGTTTGTAATATAAATAAGTTGACAATTAGCTTTATACATAACTATGTCATTTATTCGTGCATTAAATGTATTATTGGTCTACTATATGCTAGATCCTGCTGATACTGCAAGGGTATAGTGCTAAGTCAACTAGCAAACAGGTACAAACTTTAAAATATGGCCCATATAGCAGGAATTAAAAGTGAAATGAAGTGGCTGAAAATTTAAAAGTGCAAAATAAGGCTGCCTAACCCTACTCTCATATAATGTGCATAATGAGGAAACAGAGAACCAATTACAAATGTAATTTGCTAAGAAACTGACATTCAAGAAAGAGAAGGAAATTTACCAATATAGAATAATATAAACAGAAAAAATTACTATAACCGTGTTCCTCCAATTCTTGGTGACAAATTCATTTGATTTTGATACATGGAAAGTATACATCCATCAATTTGCTTTCATTCAGAGATATTTCTGAGAAGGATCTTGCTAGTCTGTTGTTATGGAAATTAGTTTTAAAAGTTGCATTTGCCAGAATGTCATTCTTGGAGTTTGTTTTTAAGTAAATCCCTTTGAGATGATAAAGAAATAGAAAATATAAAAAGTTATTTTCAAATCAAATAATAAAATGTTTTTTATGTATATTTTATATCCCTACTTAATAATAAAATAATTTGTATTTTCACCAGATGTCGTTATTATATCAGTCCAGATTTTTCTATTTCTCATGTGAGATCAGGCCATTTCATACACTACACATTGGGGAAATAATAGGGAAAAGTGAAAAATTAGTATCTATAAGTTTGTGATAGTCCTAGCTAATAGGAACTCAAGTAGATTGTTTCTTCCATGTATTTCTCAGAGGGAACAGGTGGATTTTTTGACTATATATTCATTTCTATCCTACAAAATATATTTAGATATAGATGTTAAAGGATGTCATGAAATTTGGCACAGATGAAAAAGAACAAACTTGTCAGAGTGTGTGTATATAAACACTCATTTATGAGAAATTATAGACACTGCATTAAAATTGAATACTTTATATGTATTTAAATTTAGAATATTTATAAATATATAAAATATTATAATAATATACACTAATAATTATTTTTTAATTAAACTTTAAACTTGTAAGAAATAATGTTGAAATAAATCTAAGATTAAAAAAGAGAAATTGTGATTGTGGGGTTTACTCTTCCACAAAAATCTCTCCTTCAACTAAAGGAAAAACAAATATATATTTTAAAATATTCTTTCAGCATGTATTGGCATGTCTTTGTCTCTCTGTTTCTCTTTATAAATATATTCAGTTAACTCACATGCTAATAAAGTAATTAATCAATTGAGTTTGACAGCCTAAATATAAATAATACATATATTTATATATATTATAAGTAATATATATGATAGATATTATATATATTTATAACTAAATAGTCTGATATTAGATAGGCTTTACTTAAAAATAATGTTTATTGATTCTACAAGTTATTACATCTACTTCTATTTTGTTTTTGCTTTAAAGATTTTCTTTAAATAGTCTGATGAAATAAGGTCAATAAGGTCTGGTATATTAATATAGTATAACTTGAAAGCAAAAATGAAAGCACAAATGCAATGAATAACTCTATATAGACCTTCAACAAGTTAATAACAATGGTTTCCACTTTTAAATACTGACAAATCACGAAAAGTTTGTCTATAAAACTTGTGTTAAAGCTTATCAGTTTTAACTCAGCAGCATTGTGGTAAAAATAATTTGTCTATGAAAATGAACTACACTTTTTTGTACTGATTAGTGCATTATAGTATAAAACTCACAGATGCATCTATCACACATTGAATTACTAAAGAAGGATGCTATAGAATTGTATGACTTAAAAAAAAAATCCATTTGATATATATTGAGGTCCTACGGATTATCAACCCTTTAATTAACTGCTGGCAACACAATAATAGACAAAGCAATATCTAATTAGCCTATATGTCAATTTAGAGATCACAATAATCAATTTTATCATTTTCTAGAGAAACAAACCAAAATCCAGCAAGATTAATGCCTTAGACAAACCCACAGAGCACACAAAGTTTGTAACAAGTATAGGAAAATCACAAAAAACTGTAACAGTGTGGGGACATGTAGATTGGAGAAAAATCTGTTACCATTACAAGGCCTTAAAGTGTTACTGAACTGGTCTGCTGGACCCTCTCCAGGGTCTTAACCCGGGCCATGACCCCTTGTCTCAGCCAGGGAGGTTCCTTTTCCTATCAGATTCTCACAGCGGATAACAAAATGTATACTGAGACTGGAACAGCACAAGCTTTGCGCCATGACCAAAAATAGAGAAGGGGAACCTAGTTCACAAAGGAAATCAACTTCTCAACCCAAGTTGAGTTGGAGACACTAAATATATAGTAGGGTTGAGGTAAAAGAGAGGGATTTGGAAAGCATAGGAGGAATATTCGTGAGTTATGTGAGAACAGGGGTGTGGTTTGGACCTGGAACTGATGCAACTCTCCTTTTAGTCCTTTTATGGCCTTTTCCAGTTGTTGCCATGGCAATTATCAACTGTCAGGGCGCTGGTGAGTGTCATTTAACATGCTAATGAATTACAGTGAGCTCAAGGTCTACTGGAAGTCAAATATTCTGTTATCTTAGGCCTAGTTGGTTTCAATCAGTTCTTGCTTTTATCTCCTTGCAAGCTTCCTGAAGCACAGATAAGAGTAATTGGTTTCTCTTCAAGGGAGGAGCAGAGGTATGATTCTGGGGTAACAGTCTTGGTAAAAAAATGGCAAGAAGAGGGTGTGGTTGATGAAACCTAAAAAGAGAGGAAGCTGTGAAAGGTCATCTGGCAGTAGCTGTGGCCTTCAGCTGAGGGGCTCTGCTGGTAAAAAGTGAAAGGAAACTGGAGAAAATCATAACACAACCTTCCATTCATCTCTCCCTCTGGTCTCCTGTTAGACTTCCAGTGTAATGTGTTGCCTGAAACCAACTGGAAGCAAGGAGACTATAGAGCTAAATTAGGTACACTGAACCAGCCCCTATCCTGGGGCACTGAGCAATACATAGCAGGATGGGGAGTGGATCTTTATAGACAAGTGAATGATATCTCTCATCTTCAACACTTTTTACCATCAGCATCTCCTTCTTTTCTTTGCTTAAGTGAAATATTGTGTTCCCGGAACAGTTTTTAATCCTCTATTGTATAATCATACTGTTACTACCCACCTGAAACTTAAAATATTAGCTTTTCAGCGTTCTTTATATGAGGTAGTGGGAGGGGGTTGGTAAAATGAAATAATGTTTTTGGATAAAGCATATTGCCTTAGTCTTCTCTTTATGTTTAGTCATGAGGCCTAATATTATAATAATATCCACCTTCTTCCCCTTCCATGTTCTCTTTAACTTCAGCTGGACAGAATCTTTCACTTAGTGGAGAAACCCAAATCTTCATTCCATATCATCTGTGTTTTTTGGGACCTTATCTTTATGAGTTGACCTTATTGGGACTCTTATTCAGGAAGAATTAAAAAGTACCACAGTGAGTCATAATGGTTAGAAAAAGAAGCTTCACTGTCTCTATTGTGAAGCAGTGAGCCAGTTTTTTCTAAGTACAGTTGATACACAACCTTCTCCTCTGCTGTAGGCTCAATGGATGAGGACCCCAAAATGACAGTCTCAGCTTCTATTTTATCAGAACTGTGACTTATTTCTCTCAGAGAAGCATTCATCCTTTGGGCATTAGGACTTCCCAGCTGATCAAGACTATAGGGACAAAAGCAAATTTCCTCCAGTCAGTTGATAGTTTTAACAGTGTAATGAGCTACTCCCATCTCCTTTCCTTGGTTTCTATACATTCTGTCTATGGAAGAGATGTCCACATATAGAGACTTTTTGTATAAGAAATATATTCTATCATGTGGGACAGCAACTTGGTTGCTTGGTTTCCTTAAATTAATTTTGTCTGGCCATTTTGTTAATGCCAGTTGCTTCTGAATGATGGATAATCCTAAGGCCAGTGAATTTGTATGGGAATGAGCCTATTTTCTTATGTAGTAGTCATGTTTGGATAAAGTTACCTCTTTAAAACACAGATCTGATTATAACATTCCTGTTTTACAAGCACTCAATAGCTTCTCATTTCCTCCAAAATAAAGCTCAAAACCTTTAATATATAATACACATTTAAGATCAGGCTTTAATTTTTTTTCATTTTTATTCTTCACTAAAAATTTCTAGATTTTCAAATTAAAACTAGATTAGACCACTTGTCACTTACTTTTTCCAACTTTTGTCTATATTTCTGAAGATAGCTAATTTACCATTTTTACTTAACCAATACTCATTATTAAAATTCAGCTCAAAGACTAACTTCTAAATTTACTAGGACCTGAGGGCAAATATACTTTTTGTTTCCCTTCCCTGTCTGTTTTTGTCTGTCAAAATCTCTCTGAGAGCAGTCAATATAAATATACTGTACAGGCAGACCTCATTTTATTTCATTTCACTTTATTGCACTTCACATATACTGCATTTTTTACTAATTGATGGTTTACGACAACCTTGCTTCTAGCAAGTCTACCTGCACAGTGTTTCCAGCAGTATTTGCTCACTTCATGTCTGTGTCACATTTTGGTAATTCTCACAATATTTCAAACTTTTTCTCTATTATTATATTTGTTATGGTGATCTATAATCAGTGATCTTTAATGTTACCATTTTAATATTTTGAGGTGCCACAAACCATGACCATATAAGACAGCAAACTTAATTGATATATGTTCTGTGTTCTGACTGCTCTACCCACCAGTTATTCCTCAGTGCCACCCCCTCTTTCTCGCTGTCTCTCATCAGGCTTCCTTGTTCCCTGAGGCACAACAATATTGAAATTAGGCCAATTAATAACCTTACAATGGCCTCTAAGTTTCAAGTGAAAGAAAGACTTGCAAGTCTCTCACTTTAAATAAAAAGTTAGAAATGATTAAACTTAGTAAGGAAGGCGTATTGAAAGCTGAGATAGGCTTAAATCTAAGACTCTTATGCCAAACAGCCAAGTTGTGAATACAAAGGAAAAGTTCTTGAAGGGAATTAAAAGTACTACTCCAGTGAACACATGAATGTAAGATAGCAAAACAGCCTTTTCGCTGATATGAAGAAAGTTTTAGTGGTCTGGATAGAAGATCAAACCAGCCACAATATTCCCTTAAGCCAAAGCCTGATCCAGAACAAGACTGTAACTCTTTTTAATTCTATGAAGGCTGAGACTGGTGAGGAAGCTGCAGAAGAAAAGTTTGAAGCTAGCAGAGTATGGTTCACGAAGTTTAAGGAAAGAAGCCATCTTCGTAACATAGAAGTGCAAGGTGAAAGAGCAAGTGCTGATGTAGAAGCTGCAGCAAGTTATCCAGAAGATCTAGCTTAGAAAATGAATGAAGGAGGCTACACTAAACAACAACAGACATCAACATGGAGGTAAGACCCTTCACCAACAAAAAGATTATGACTCACTGAAGGCTCAGATGATGGTTAGCATTTTTTAGCAACAAAGTATTATTTAACTGAGATATGTACATTGTTTTTTAGACATAATGCTATTGCAACGTAATAGACTGCAGGATAGTAGACATAACTTCTGTATGTCTTGGGAAATCAAAAAGCCTTATGTGACTCGCTCTATTGCAGTATTCACTTTATTGTGGTGGTCTGGAACCGAACCCTCAATAGCTCCAAGGTATGCTGGTACCTCTATGTAACTCAGTGGCTCATTTCTGGTTTTAAGCTCCTTGAAGCCAGAGATCACATTATATAATTTCGTGAACCATGGTACCAAGCTAAGGAGGTTTTCATCAGTTCTTTGTTGAATTTGAGTTAATGTAAATATTTATATTAAGAAAAGTATGATAAAATCATAGCAAAGATAAATCATACTTTATTATAAATGTTGCAATATGTTTTTCATTTTTTTTTTTTTTTAGGGATCTATGTCATAAACAGAGTACTTGAGTGGTCCTATTTGCATTCTTGATGTATTATAAAGCATATTTGATACTTCTCTGCTATCAACTTTTGCAGAAGTGGCTGCTCCAAGGAGAAAGGCAAAACATCTTCAAAGTCTCCTGCTGACTTAACACTGAAAATACTTTTGAATAGGTTAGTGGGTACTCAGAAGTTATTTGTTGTCAATGATGATTAAATCAGTAAACATTTCTTAAAATATGGATAAACCTATGCTATAATAGTATAATAGCATCTTACCCTAAGAGTGTAGGATCATTGTTATTTTCAGTGACTAAAATATATGTAATCATTTAGTTCTACAACAAATTTTGTTAAATACAAAAGCATGACAAGTATTAAAAATATTTTAAAACTCTAGATTATTGTGCAAAAACATTCATTTGTGTATATGTTTCCTCTTATTCTGTTATATGGCCAAACGTGTACCCAATAGTTATGTGAAGACAAAAGCTGAAAGTTTCAGTCCCAAAGACAGTTTGAAATTTTCCAATTATTTCAATTAGATAATAATAATTTGTCAGGAAATAATGCAAAGTTGGCTGAATATTATAGTTTTTTTAGCAGTACATGAGACTACAATGTTACAGTAATTTAAATTTAAATTGAACCAAAAGTTTGGTTAAATTTAAAGTAAACCAAAAGTTTGTTAGTTAAGATAATGTTATGCTTTTATGTGTAATTTTTATTTTATTTTGAACTTTAATAATCTTTGCAATCATCTTGGCATCAAATATAAAGTTGATGTGAGTGTATTAAATTTTTGCTTTTGACTCAAGTTTTGAAAACTTAATAAACATAATTATTAGTAAATGTACATGTGTCAAATTAGGAAATTAAGCAGTTCATATATGTATAAATAACAAATTTGCTCATTTGTTTGTTCATTCATAATATTTTACTCAATTTTTTTACCCATTCATTCAACAAATACTTGATATATACTATTTATTAGCATTGGCAGTCTCTAGGTGCACAATGATAAACAAAGCAAATGATATGTAATAAACACCCTGTAATGATATGTAAATTTAATAAAAATCTAAATAAATGACTACAGATAGATCAAAGGTACCTAAGTGGATGGATGGAGAAAGAGTGAGAGGGAATTATGGATAGATATGTAGTTTAAAAGATTAATAAATATAGCGAAAAACTAAAGATAAATTTAAGTGAGTATAACAGCAATACTTATTTGGGATTTGAGAGTCAGAATAGGTCTATTTGAAAAACAAAATGCTATAGGAAGTAGTCAATAAAAGAGCAACGGAAGGTCATTCCTTGGAATGGGAAGAATATTTGCTTTGGTTTAATGACTACATTGTGTACAAGAAACTAGAAAAAAGTCCACAGTAAGTAGAACTGGTACATAAAGTGGAAAGTGACAGCAAGAAAGACAAGAGTAGTGAGTAAAGCATGAATAGAAAATGGCACAGAAGCAGGGAACAAACATGTAGGCTTGTGAATTAGCCTAATTACTCTGGGGAATGATTGAATTATTTGAATCATAGAAAGGTTGGAGTATTATGCTTATTTAAAAATCACTCTACTGTATGAAGAATAAATTGAAAGTGGGTTTTGGACCTAAGGAGTGGAAGAGGAGAGACATATTAGAGACTTGAAGTAATGCAAGATGATGGTGGTTGTACTAGAATGATGGCAGGTGTTACGGAGAACAGTGAATATATGTATTTTAGATGTTAGATATCTACAAATTGATACTATTTTAAAGACCAAAGTAGGTAGGAAATGGACCAATAACATTGTGTCAAAGATAATCCCTAACTTTTAGGAAGAATCAACCTTTTAGATGAAATAAAACTTATTGAAATGGCGAACACAGGTAGACTAAATTGCTTCACTAAATTGGTGGAGGGCTGGGTACAGAGTGGGGATGGGAAAGCAGTAGGATGTAAAGGAATCAGGCATTCAGTTCTGAACATATGAATTTAAAAGTGGCTAAGAAATATATCTACAACTGGAGTTATTAAGAATATAGTTGAACATACGGATCTGGATTTTTATAGATTAAAAACTATAATTTAAGAGATAATATCAGATGCTTTTAAAAACTTGTAAATAAAGTAATTCATTTAGAGATAGAGTGGACAGGAGAAGGCAAGAGAGCCTAAGACAGACGAGGAATTCCAGTAATGACATATTAGGCTAAATAGCTATGAAAGAAAACTGAGAAAAGAAACTAGTAATCTGATGAAGATTAAGAAAGAGAATATTACAAAAGAAATGTTTGCTCAATTGTGTTGAATTTTGCTAAGATATCTAACTAATTAGCTAACTAAGCAAAGAAATAATTTTAATATTAAGATTACTGATTCTTTTGTTTACATTCCAGGCAAAGACTTGCCTGCAAGTATCATGCCTAGAATTAGAACTAAGGAGGATTTGAAATATTAATGAGTTACATTGCATTAATAGATTTTAAGATAAAACCCTTAGAGAAGAATAAAATTGCATATGTATTTTCTTATGAAATTGATCTATAGCATTAATTAAATTTAGAGATTGCTTATATTTAATCAGTCTTTGCAGAACATTGCAACATTGTTTGAACTTATGAAGAGAAAATAATACATAGGGCTGTTGTCAATTCTATTAAAATAAGTAGGGTATAAAAGTCTATTAGCTTTTGATGATAATATTTAGAGGTAGTAAGTATGACATTAATACTTGCATTAAATGGTTTATAGTAGGTAAACTCCTAAAATTCTCACATGTGTAAGAATTAGAGTTAAATTTTTTAAGGATTAAATCTCGAAGGACATTCAGAACAAAGGGAAATATTTTCTTCATAATCATTCCATGTTTTGCTTCAATGCATTTATGTTTAGTAGCAATTACTTGAATCAAAGCAAAATTAATCCTTGTTTCATCCGTAGTTAAAAAATATCTATGTGGCTTTCACAGAATTCAAAGATAGAAATATATAAAATTCTGTTTCCTACCTACTCCATTATTGCAGGATTCCCCAGAAAAGCTCCAGTCTTACAAAAGCAGCTGCTAGTATTTAGTGATAATCCTCTGTACTGTATTAGTTTTGTCTTTTGGGATAGGAAATTGATTATCTGACCTTAACATAGTGAAGACTTTGCAGGTGTGTTGCCTTCTACCTCAGAGAGTTAATTAGTTATGTAAACAGTGAAAAATAATGAAAAGTACAATACTGTTTTAATTTGATCAGAAAAACCTATAAAAACTGAAAAAAATAGGCTTTTATTATTTATTTTTATTTTCCATAACAAGTAATAAGTTAAAATGCTACTGCCTTAAATAATGCATTTTATGGTGAGTTTTGATATTTTTTTGTAAACATATTCATAAACTTTTTAGTAGAGAGAGCTGATGGGGAAAGAAGTGACACTGAATAGAGTTACATATCATGATGCCTATGTTTCTATCCAATGGGAGACATGCTTTTAAGCTTGGATACTCATAGAATATGACGATTTCCATTCATAACAAAAACAGGTCAATCATAAACAACAAAGAAATAAACTTTTCCCCTTAATCAAACTTAGTTAATATTCACACATTTGTCAGTACTGAGGAATTAAAATTAGTGTGAACACCTCTCTGAATAACAAATATTTTTATGTATATGTAATTTTGATTTAATTATTTGCAAAAATAATTTGTATTGTTATCAAATATAGTAAATATTCAGCCATAATCGACAAATTCTTTTCTTTCTTGTTTTTACAATAATTTTTTAATGTCTCATGAAGTTTTACGTCACAGTGTAAAATAGATTCTATTGAGAACAGGTCTATTGAGAAAAAAATAGGTTTTTCCTTCAGCTAAGTACCCAGTTCTACCAATCTGGACAATGACTTTAAATTTTTTCCTGGATAAAAACAGAAATGCAAATGGAAAAATGAAAACTTCATGGAGGCAATACTGTCTGTGGATTCTCAGGGTGACTATATCAGGTTTTACATATCCACTAAAACCAAGTTTGGCTCATTTTGGAGAAACCGTCCTAGTCATCTGAGGGTTACATGATCCACTAGTAATGTTTCCTTAAACATTTGCAAATCTTTTGTGACCAGCCCTAAAGTGCATGCCATCATGGGTTTAAGAGAAAAAAAAAAAAAAAATTACTAGGGTTGATTTCAGATAAAAAGCACAGTTCCAGAAGCCCAAAACATTGGTTACAATTGTTGGGGCCCTGCAAGTTGTACCGACATCTGCTAAGAGGTGCAAGTTGAATGGGTTCCTAGATAACTTATAGGTACTGGGGCTCCCAATTCAATTGAATAATTGAGTCTAGTTCTTGGTTTTGGATGGATTACCTGAGGGCAGTTATTTCAACCTGCCCAACTTTCCCACACCAACAACCAAAATGCATTCTGAGAAAGAGTCAAGAGGATGGGAGTGAAAAAGATATCCTAAGGTGTTGACAGGCACTTTATGTGGAAGGTGCAGGATCTGGGATCATCCCCTTTTTGTTTTTGATAGACGGCTTACAAAGTTAAGAAAAATAGTGCTTTGACTATGACAGTTTTGACTTGACTGCCCAAAGGATTGGACATTATGAATATGCTCACAGAGTTCCAAAAAAGTTTTTTTGGTGAGCGGGCCTCTGTATTTTGTCAGGGATTATCACTTACCTCTGCTGGTAGAGGTTTGATTAACAATGCAATCAGGGTTGATGCAACTGAAACTTTGGACTTGCCAACTAACAGGACATCATCTATTCAGATCTTAGGAGAGCAGATATAGAGTCACTTATGCTAAATCCTGATCAACCCACTTGGGGAGAAATTCCAAGGGAGTTTGTCTGCCTAACACTTCTCTACATGAAGCTCTTTATTATCAAGGCAGTATACTCTGGTAATCATGGTACAGTGAAGATCAAGCGTGTAACTCAATTTCTATTATACACTCAGATGTAGAAGCAACAATTGTTTATTGGTTTGACCTAAAGGATCTCACAATTAGGGCATGTTCATATTCCTTTCCCACTATGAAATTTGCCCAAACTCCATGCATTGAATTTGGTAACCCATCCCCCTTGTTATAAGATAGAAATTGTAACTTTGGTGCCCGCATCTAACAGAGACATAAAAGTTTTATTTCCCCTGCTTCCCAAAGTTACTCAGAATACACAGACAAGTGTTTATGGTCCTGAGTCTTCATTTTGGACAATATGTCTTTGAACTACCCCTAATCATCGTTCTCCTTGAAGTAGATTAGATCAGGATAGAGAAAGAGGAAGCGGTCAGAGGTGCAGAGAAGAGTGGTTCCTTACCGATAAACAAGGCTTTTGACTTACAGTGGCATTCATTCCAACACTCTATTAACAAAGCCTGGCAAAGAAAAATTGTTTATGGGTTGAGTGTCAATATCACAAAGCTTGGCAATATGATGGATTTGAAGCAAATAGAAACTAAATCAATAACTGTCATGGTCCACCCTTTTGCTACTCAGCTTTTATATATACCATTCTTCGAACCTAGCAAGATACAGTTATTCAAGAATAGTTTCACCTTCTTTCAAGAATAGCTTCACCTTCTCCCCAAAAAAGGGAGGAAAAGAGTCTCAGTAGTAAATTTATCCATCTCCAGTTAATTACTCAATTTCTGTCAAAGTATAACTGAACAAAGATAACTAAATATCCAGTAGTATTTTGACAGAAATTTAAGAATAGTTAAAAAGACTAAATAGTGAAGTTAACTTCTAACACATTGTAAATAAAATAAAATTTGGAATAAAAACAGAGAAGAATAAAATTGGATATATGTACACAGATACGGCTAACAAGCAAAGAATAAATATGCAAAGCTACTAAAGTCATCACTGTGAGGCCATAGTTGATGGCCATGACATCTTTCTCCTACCACTCATTCCACATTTCCTCAATCTTAGTAAAATCTTCAAATAGTTTGAATTCTTATCTTGTAGAGTTACATAAATCTTCACTTTTGAGTGGTCTGGCTTTCAAAATTACTGCCTTTTTTGGATGATGTAGTTTCTCATTAATCTTTATGATTTAGGAATAGAGGTACTAAAATATGTCCTCAAAGAATCTCCTGGCCTGAAGACACATATTTTCTTGTCTTCATTGTATAGCACAATCCAATTTCTCTGAGTAAGCAGAATCAATCATTCCACCCAATAGAGTAAGCCCTTTTTTCACATGTTGATTTAGTGGCTTATGGATTCCAAAATGACTAGGCATTGATTTCATCTTCCAATTCAATGGAACCATTGTTGTATACATTAGTGAGATCATTACCCAGGTGAGAACTAAGACCTCCAAACTATCAGAGGTAAAAACAGTTGTTATAGGAAGCAAAACCTTTGTGAGTGTGACATTTGGAATAGTAGAGGAGCCACACACACTTCTATCCCTTGATTCCCAGACCCAGCTATTCTGGCAAACATGAAGCTACTCTCTATAGAAAAAGGGAGAGTGATAAAGAAAGAAGACCGTTGTCCAAGGCCTAAGATTCAAAATCTCTTTGAAGAGGGTCTGACAAACACAAAAACAAAAAACCCTACTGGTGTCAAAGCAAGTTGCTTGAGAGCGTAGGCTGGAGCTATGCTGTAGCAACCCAGGGTTGCCACGAGACATGGGGCAGGACACACCAGAATAATACAAGTGACCACTGAGTTGGGAAGGGTTGATGAAGGGTACAGCCAGAGCTGCTGTGGAAGTGGCTGCTTGGTAGGGAAACAGGTAACTCAGGGCGCACAGCCAGAGAGGTTCTATGGCAGCCCTTGTTAAGTAGGGAAGTGTTTGTCTGAGTGGTGGTAGCAACTTGTTCATAGAAATAGACCACTGACCAGGAGGGTGTGGGCTGACGTTGTAGACAGAGGTGACCTCTACATAGACTTTTAGAGGCTGGGAGACAATGGCCTGAGAGCTTGAGTGTATAAGCTTGCATAAAAGCATCCTCTGGGTTGGGAGTCTGTGAGATCTGCTACCACTTTTGGAGAAATAAATAATTGAAAACAAATCTCCTGCCACCCCTGAAAACCTCTCCATGAAAATAGAAGAGAAATAAAAACAGTTTTATTATTGAAAAAGCATTAAACCAGAATGTGATGTGCATTACAGGCAATCCCTAAAGAGATTGCAAAGACAGCAAGAAATCTTACCCTTGTATGTAGCCAAGTGAACATTGTATACATTTTTTTCAAAATAAACAATAACTAATACTTGAGTAAGAAGATTCAATAGCACCATTTGTTACATGTAGTTCATCATAAATCACTTGGTAATTGGAGTAGCCCCTTGTTTTGCTAAATGCTTTTAAAAGAAAAAAATAATTTCTTGTATTTTATAATGGGAGGAAGGTTAGGCTCACAATTTGGAGCCAGGAGCCAGCTGAAGCTCCCATACTCCTAGGAGACTGGGTTATAGAGCTGATATTTTGCTTGATGATTACAGTTCAAAGAGATGGCTCCCAGGCCTTGACTAGGTTCCCAGGTTCCTGGCTTACTCATTTACTGTTTTAAAAGATAAAACACATACATTTCAAAGAAGCAAAGAAAATACTTACAAGTTTTCTAAAGTAAATGCTCTAAGAAAAGTCAGGTTGGGGGTCGTCTCCACCCTTATTTTCAACAGAGAGAATTAAGCCTCTTATTGTTAATTTTTGTTTTCTCTTACAATATGACCATCAAAGGTAAAAGGAAAAATGGAAAAAAGGAAGCAGGACCAGAACTGGGGAAGGAAGTGATGTGCTACCTCTGTCTCTTTACAATGTCACTCTAGTCCTTTCCCTTAACAAAGCTGAACATTTTTGCTAGCCATAAAGAAGTTTTTAGAGCATATTACTTCAGTATCACAAAACAGGACAAAGAATTGTAGATTAGGAGCTGAGAGACAGTAAACTGATACCTTGCCCACATGCTGTACACACTTTTCTCTACTTCTGATTTTTTAAATAATAAATCCCAAATATTACATCATAAAAGTATATAGACATATACATTATTACTCTTAGCAGATGCCAAGTCTCCATTGCAGGGTGGGGCTATATAATTTATTCAATCTATTGATGAATAATAACTTGTATCCAGGATGCACTGTTTAAAATTGCAAACACTACTGCAACAGATATACTTGTGCATATGTATTTTGGATTTTTGCCAGTGTATTTTAGGATAGATTTCTCGAAATGAGATATCAGTGTAAAAAGGGAAATGCATATGTAATTTGCCAAATTCCTTCTCATATGGTTGTATGGTTTTGCTTTCCCAACAAAAAAATGTATGAGTTCTTTCTTCCTTTTAACCTTGGCAACAAAGTATTTTTGCAAATTTTTGAATGCTTGCCAATCTTAGAGATAAGATATGGTATATAAACAAAGCTTTAATTTGCATTTGTATTTGGTTATGTCATTTAATTATCTTTTAGACAGTTTATTGTTTTCATTTGTAATAAGTAAAAGAAGTGAACTTAGAACTCAGAAACATAGTTATTAAAGAAATAATATAGAAACATATTAATAGATTTAAGGGGGTTGGCAAACTAAGCTGAGAACTCAATAAAAATAAAAAGATAAATACTAGAAAAGTTATATGAGATGTGGAAAAACAAAAAATAGTATCTGTGAATCTTGGTGAGAAAAAAATAAGTTCAAATGAGAAATCATAGGAGGCAGAATAGCAATGCTGATTAGATCGAACTTAAGGTAAAACACATTGCTGGTCCTGCAAAAAGTAGTAGAGTACAGGATACAAATTCTTATTTCAGAAAGCATCTCTTCACAATAAGTTTCAACAAGTAAATCTATCAATATCTTTAGAAATATAAGCTATGGCACAATATTGTAAATCAACTATACTTCAATAAAAAATTAACTAAAAAAATAAATATAAGTTATGGACAATTTTCATAAGGAGAAAATAAAATACATCACAAAAAAAACTGTCCATTTTAAGCATATTTACCTTATGCCTCCCAACCACAACCGAACTTTCTGGACTAGATTTTTTCACATGGTTAATTGGACAGTCTATTTCTTCTTCCACATCTCCCTCTGAAAGGTTACTGCTTTTGAAATTTACTTTTACTTGGGTATGTATACTTTATTTAATTATTAGAAATAGCTGGTTTTGACTGCAAATATCCACTGTATCATTATGATTGTAAATTCATTGATATCAAATCAAGCTCATGTGAACTTACATTTGCTCACTTAGTTACTGAACTGACATGGGTAAAATTCAGTCCTACTTTTGCTTGGGGGGTATGTACAGTACATGTAGGAGTAACTAGGTGAGTTAGGGAAGGTGATAGGTAAGAGATTTGTTTATGAATGCAACAACAAAACAAAAGAAGAAAATTTAGTAATAATTAATAGAAGCTGTCGTACTGCAGATTTTTTTGCCTATCACTTTTATGTGGGTATGACTCTCAGACAATATCTCTGAAAGTACTGCATCTTTCCCAAATTCATTTACCTCAGTCTCAGCAGAATAATTAAAATTAAAATACATAAAGTATGAAAATAGTATCCCTCATATTTATAAATCAATATATTTTAAGTACATGTATTTGTCTTGGGTCATCACCTTTCCAACCAAAATTTTAATTTTCATTTGACTTAAGTACACATTTTTACAATGAATTTCAGAAACATCAACTACATATATGCAGAAAAGAAAATCTGACCTGATTTCTTCATGTGAAAAAAGTTTGGGTTTTATTTAAAACAAACAATGTGATCATCAGTGTAATTCAATGTCGTTTTTTAAAAAAGCAGATGTAATCTTAGGCTTAAGTTATACAGGAATATAACATAGGTCTAAGAAGAAAGTAGCTTCACTATATAACCGGATGGTATGGTTCTCCATGCAAAGAGTTCATTACAATGTTAATTTGAGATGATTAGGAGACAAAAACACTTCTCTTTGTGATATGCATACTCTAAATCAGATATTGATAAATGTAGACAGGTCTAAAGATTATGACCAGAATGTAAGAGTTTCCCCAAATTTACAAACACTGATGAAATGAATGAATTAATGAAGATTTGCATTTGAAACATGACCACTGAGAGGTTTATTAGTATTTCAAATGATACTAGAAAAAAAATGAGTTCTACCCTACATAAATGTTTTCTAAGATATAAAACAATATTAGATGGGAATAATCTTAGTGATAGACTGTGTTTAAATGTGAGTGGATTGGCCATCCCATCTGTTAATTTTTTTCTTTTAACCAACAGATAGAGGGTCATTTGCTTGAGGTAGAACATCCAAGGATCTGCAAGACATAGTTCCTGCTCCCAAGTTTACATCAATCCATTTCTGTTGAAGTAATTTCAATGCACTTTTTGGCAAGAAGTCTTGTATTGTTTTTTGTTTTTGTTTTTGTTTCTGTTTCTGTTTTTAATACCCCTTCCCAACACATACACACACACACACACACAAACACAAAGCAATGAGTTCATAATTGTTAACTTTTTTGATACCTAGCATATATTTCACCTTGATAGAATAAATTTAGATTGAATTTCAGTTGTAGAGTTTGATTTGTAAGCATTTTTATTTTCTTTATTTTTACCTTGTTCCTCTTAAGAGTATGCCAAATTTCATATATATATATGTATATATATTGCCCATGGTCTAACTCTAAAGGCATGGCTTAGACAATACTAAATTCCTTTATCACTTTACAAATTCCATTGCATGTTTGTTTTTCTATCTGTGGTTTATCTGGGGAGCTACAGATAACATTTATGATCTTTACTTGCTCATATGAGAATTGCTGCTGTTAAAATACCCTGTAAACAGCATTTCAAATTAAGCCAAAAATGATTAGCCCCATGCTGTTGTCATCTTGTGTGAGACTTAAACAAGAAACAACTGTGAAATAAAAGCTACTAGTAATGCACAGAAAACTGAAGTGAAACATGAAGAAACTCAACCGTGACTGGATAGTACATTTTCTTTCCCCATGCTTCTACTAAATAAAAAGAAGATCATAATGTGTGACATAAAATTTCTAGAGATCACAAAACAGACAGATTTTAATTCTAAATATAGTAAGAATGTATAAAATGGCTCATTTCTCTAGTATTTTTGTCTTTATATAATTGAATAGTAATGCACTAAGCATATTAAATGGTGATCCATTGAACGTGATATTCTTGAAAATTAAAAGAAACACTTCTGAAAAATTGAATTTTCTACAATATATGTGTCAGTATTAGAAGAATGGTTTCATATTTTGCTTGTTTCTATCAAAATTATTATATATTTATTGCTGGACCAAGGACGCTAACTTAGAATAATATTTTTGCAAATCTTTGATGGCTCTAGGGGTCATTTTTCTTGACAAGTTTTGCTCTATTTTCCAGGTTTTAAAACACCAGACCTTAAGGTCATGTTAATGCAGCACCTGCTGGAGTAGAAAGTAACTCAGTATATGTCAGATCAACTACACTTTAGTTCAGAGTTCTCTTAAGGTACATGAAGCACAATGAAAATCATTATCTTAAGTAAAATCATTAGTTCTATTTCCAACATTATCTTATTTTATAGAATCAAAAAATTGCAATTAAAATGGTACCATCAATGAAGGTGTCATTTGGAAGGGTGATTATTAGTCATTAAAAAGTGACAAGATCTATTTACTCTCACATCTGATCTCCTGTGTGGACATTTTCAGGAGGGCAATAGTATTTGAAGCCAGGTTTCAACTCAGAATTCATACATTGATAGCCATGTACTATAAAAGCAATTCAGAGTGGTTTTGTAAAAACTGATATACAGTTACATTTATATTTAATATTTACTATATGATTTTCTCTTGAGAAATCCTTAGGAAATCTGACTCAACTTATTCTTTGCCTAATGGGAAACAAGGCACTCATACAACTCTTTTTGTACTATTAGCTTATTAGTGAACCATGAATTTTTAAAAGTAATCCCAATATCTAACATTTCAGTATACAATGGACTAAAAATAAATAGGTATTGTATGATTTTTTGTTATTTTTAAACATTTCTTAGTATCTGATTTATTCTGAAGTTAATTCAAGTGTTTTAAAACAATTAATGTTATGTGACCTAGGAGCTATACTTTCAAAGCTTGTCAGATGTCATTAAACTATTTTATCAACTGCATTTTACATACATACATATTATTCTGTTTGAGCCTCATAAAAACTTTATTAAATTAATACCACATGTTTAGAGAAGATACACACCAAGGAAAACTTGCCTCAGATCTGACTGTTGGTCTATAATCTGACACAGTCAGGATTATAAAGTAGGCTTGTGTGGCTCCAAATGTTTTATTCTTTGCACTACCAGGGACTATTTATTATTTAAAGTTGTCTTTGGAATCTTTTATAACACTTAAGCAATTAAATCTAAATCAGTAGGACAATATTCAAAACATGTAACAGGAGGGGTATTTAGTGTAACTGAAGTGGAAGAGGGTGAAAGTTTTGGCAAAATTCGTTTATTTACAAACACAATAGTTTCTCATAATTTTAACTAGTATCAAAGTTTCCTTCTTATTTATGTGTTTTTTTTTTTTAATTCTGATACTACAAGGTACAGATATCAGAGCTTTGTTTCCAAACAGTGTTTAAAAACTGGCTGAAATAATTAAATTAATAATTTTAATATATCTACATGCTAATGTCTGTGCTAACCCATATACTTCTTTCTAAGACAAGTTAAAATATCATTGCATTTTCAAGGTTAGGAACATTCAGAGAAGACAAGTTTTCCATACACATTTTTATGTTAATATCAGTTGATCTACATCTGATTTCTAAAGCACATGTGCACTGTAGAAGATAGATTCAGTAAAGAAAGGGTTAAGACATGAGAAATAAATGGAAGGCATTGATTACCAATCATGGTGTTCTTTCCTACTAAGCCTGGACAAGACCTCAAAATCTTTCTCAACAGGTACTCTAGGCGGTCACTACCAATTGATCAGAGTTGGCATGTGAATTGAAAAACTATTTACCATCTCTACCCTCAATTTCATTTTCAACACAGTTGTCAGACTTGTCTTTCTAACATTCCATTCCCCTACTAAAATCCTTCCTTAACTTGACATTGCCTTTAAGTTGAAATACAAACTCTTGAATATATCATGGAACACTAAAATGGTCTCTGCCTATCTCTTCAGCCTCACTGCCAATCCTACTCCCCCAAATACACTTCAACACAGAGACCTGCATGTACACTTACACACATACACACACACACACGCACACACACACACGTCACCACGTACTTTAATATACATTCACAAACACACATACACATCTGCACTCAACTCAAATAATAATGATAATTGTAAAATTATTCTAAATCTTTCAACAGTTATACATATTGTTACCTCTGTCTATTTCACTCTCCCATCATCCTCCCCACTTTTCAAATTGTATAATTCCTATTTAGCCTTTCTGACAAATCCTTTCCTTAACTACTGGGCTGAGTTAAGTGCCTAAGATGCCTTTTTTATGTTACTTTAAAAAAAGACATTAGCACTCAGTATGTCTTACTGCCACAGTATTGACTAGATTGCATTTTTAATATTGGCTAAGTTGTCTGTCTCTCTCTATGGAAAGTAAATGTGGGAAAACTGATTTCTTGTTTTTTAAGTGCATAAATGTGTTTACTATGAGTAAACATTCACAAGTTATTTGTTTTGTTGATTGGCACATTCATTTCACTATTTTATATTTAATATACTAATACACATTTGCCATATGATATGTGCTTGTAATTGTTATCAGTGTTTTACATGCAGTCACTTACTTAACCCTCACAACAGCCTTTGACTTAGCCACTACATTCCAATTTTAGAGATGAGAAACTGGGTACCTTTATTCAATTTTCCAAAAAGCTCCCAGAAGAAACCAGTAGGAAGTGGTAAAAGCAGGTTGAGAAAGATAAAGAAACAAAGCAAGGTGTAATTCCTAGCTAGGTGTCCCCTTATCCCAGAGGGAAGCTCTAGAGTATAAATTAGACCTTATATTTTGTCCTGAAGGCAAATGAGCTGAATTTTCACCCTCCTTCATTGTACTCATTGGAGTACAATACCCAAGGCAGTTGTAAGCTCCGAGCCACTCCTAGTCTCTACATGTATTCAAAATGGTTTTAGTTGTAAATGGGAGTCCTCTGAATAGAGCCCCTGGGACAACAATTTGAAGCAAATAACACAGAGTTGAGGATGGAATTAACATAAACAGTTAAAGGGATCTATATGCAAGGGGGTCTGGAAGAGATACTACAGTCCTCATTACAGGGAGATTAAATAAATTTCCCAAGTTCTCTCGAGTAGACAGTGGAGCTAGAGTTAGAACTCCTGGCATCTTGTTCTCAATTCTGTGCTCTTAACTACTGTACTGTGATACTATTCTTCCTTTATATTAATTTAGAACTTTAATCCTTCACTCTGATCTCTGCCCAATCAACTAAACATCCAGCCAAGAGATGCTACACTCTAAAAGCTGGCTGAATCTTTCTTTGAGGTTTATATTTTGCAAGAAGGTACATTGCATATTAGAAAGAGTAGAGGATTTGGGATCAGGTAGTTATGAGTTATAATCCTTGATCCACTCTGTATTAGTCAGGGTTCTCCAGAGAAACAGAATTAACAGGATGGGTATTTATATATAGCAAAGTTTATTTTAAGGAATTAATTCACATGATTATGGAGCCTAACAAGTCCAAAATCTTCAGGGTAGGCTGGCAAACTGGAAATTCGGGGAAGAGTCAATGTTCTAGTCCAAGTCTGAGGGCTAGAATTCCCACTGGCTTAAAGGAGATCAGTCTTTGTTCTATTCAGGCCTTCAGCTGATTGGATGAGGACCAACCAAATTATGGAGGGCAATCTGATTTATTCACAGTCCAGAAATTTAAATGTTACTATTACCCAAAACTATCCTTGCAGAAACATTGAGAATAATATTTGTAATAATATTTAGAATCATGTATCTGGGCATCATGGCCCAGTCAAATTGACACATAACTTTAACCATCACATGCACTTTTCTAAACTACCTTGAGAATCTCATTAATCTCTAAAACTGAGTTTCCTCTTCTTTGTTTTCTTTATCTTATTTTTTTATCTTTTACTTTTTTATCTTGTTTTTATTTGTAATCACAATATTGTTAGTTCGAGCCAATAATTAAATAATAAAGGAGAAAGAAAAAAGCAACTAGCAAAGTAGCCTATAATATATATTTCGTAAATGGGGGTTATGGAAGCCAGGTCTAATTACTTCATTTTTATCTCTCAGAGTTTCTGAGATTCAAAGCTTGAAAAGGCAAATGTTAGTGATTAGCTTATTTGAATAATTATAATAGGTCAGAGTGTGCAGTTGTTCCTTTTATTTGCTTACTTTGTAGAAGGAGGAGAAAAAAATATATTGTTAAGAATCTTAGAAATAATGGTGTCTTAAATAAAATATTTTAATTTTCAGAAAAATAAGAATATTCCCATGCATAAAATGACTCAATTATAATAATATAAGTTTCAGGAGTATATTAACTGTCTTAGAACCCTTAAGAAATGCTTAATGCAATATTGCTTTCAATGTACTAGATTATTTGTATTGTGTTTTTCTTTTTTTGGTGACTAACTGTGAGAAAAGAAACTGCATATATTATATAATTTCATGCCTGATACTTCACACAGAATGGACAATACAGAAATGTTTGATAATAAGTAAATATTAATAAGTGAAAGATTGCCAAATAATTTACAGTTAAAGAGTCATTCCTCTCTTTGGTAGGAACTAATTGAAAATCATTCACCTTTTTATTGTTTTTATTTCTCTGTTTATTTTATTGCAATGTTATATTTTCCATAGGTAATTATGACTACTAAACTCTGGTATCTACAAATTAAAATTACAGCATTTTTTGGGATTCTAATTTCATGTTCTACTAATAAATCTGGTTGCCACTCAAAGTTGCAAGTACACTATAGCTCTTGAACACCTGCTGATAGTTGGAATTACTGAATTTTCAAGGAGGGCACTTTAAATTTCAATGCAAAAGATTTCCTCATGAACAAAGATGGATTTATGAGTACATTTGTCAGCCTTGACTTCTTTGACCTCAAACCAGGATTCAAGAGAGCTCCACATACTTAAAATGAGAAAGTTTCCAAATCACACACCCTAGAGGGGTTGAAGCATTAACACTCATGGGACTAAGTCTTTCCATCTCCACATTAAAATGGGTCAAGATGACATCCTCCTTGTTTACAGGTAAGGCAGCAACTTTTCAGGATGCCGTCTCCGTTTGCAAGTCTTAGAAACATACAATTTCCTATATACCACTATTAGTCATATTTTGTCCAATTATCAAAAAAAAAACCCAGACTCACAGGGATCCACAATCTCCCTCAAACTAATTCCCATACAGATTGGAGTGTATCCTTTTATATCTGCATTTTTCCATCTCTTTTCAATTATGCAATCACAGTAGGTCATAAATACTCCCCCATGTCCCTAGAATCTTCTCTGAACAGTTCCATCACCTTCTTTGTCACACAGAAACCTTGCTTTACCCTGAGATCTCTGATTATTTCCCTTCAATTTTCTCAAGAGGTGCCTGTTCTCTCTACCTCTGGCCACACAAAGAGTATAAGTAGCCTACTGGCTCCTCCTTTGTTACTTCTAGAACATTCTTCCTCCTTCCATCCTCCAACTTCCCAGCATTGAATTTCATTTATTCAATGCTCACTCCTAACAACCTGCAGAAGCTATTAATCCTACCACCTTTTTCACTGACACTCATCCGCTAACATCAACTTCCATTCCTACCCAGCTTAAATCTCACAGTCAATCATTGTATTCACTCCCTTGTGTACATCATCATTCCCTTTAGCCCTTTTTGCCTTTTAAAATTCTATCCTCAAGGGCACAACCCTGGGTAACTATTCTCAAACCTCAAAACCACCCACCTTCGATCTTCTCCCTCTGATCTATATACTCTGTGTGATATTGTGATTTACAGTAAGAATGTGATCTTACTATGATATGTGACCTCTAGCCAAGATTCCTGGCTTACAGGTTCCAAAACCTTGGGATTTTCTGAGCAGTAAGAGCAATGGGAGCATCTTTTTTTATAAAATTCAATCTCTTGTTGTCAGTTCCTGAAATTGCTTCAAAGCCAAAGAGGTGAAATGGTGTTTTGTTATTCAAAATCAGCTGCTTTCCACCACAACTGGGTTTAGGTTAATGAGGTGAGCTTTGGAAAGCACCTAAGTATGGGAGCTGGCTGTTAGGAGAACCAACCACATGATTAGAGGCTAGGAACTCTGAGTCCCACCCCCATGACCTCTGAGGAGGGGAGAGGAGCTGGAGTTTGAATCAATTGCCAATGGCCAATGATTTAATCAAAATGTGCTTATGTAAAGAAGCCTCCATAAAAATCCAACAGGACTGGGTTTGAAGAGCCTCTGGGTTGGTGAATGTATGTTGAGATGAGAGAGTAACACTCTCAGAGAGAGCATGGAAGCACTGCACCCTTTCCTCATCCCTTGCCCTATGCATCTCTTCCATCATGTATCTCTTCCATCAGGTCCTTAGTTATACTTTTTTATAAGAAGCTGGAAATCCAGTAAGTAAAATGTTTCTCTGAGTTCTGTGAAGTTTTCTAACAAATCAATTGAACCCAAGAAGAGGACCATGGGAACTTCTGATCTATAATCATCTGTCAGAAGCAAAGGTGAGAATTTGGATTTGTGACTGGCATCTGAAGTGTAGAAGAGGACAGCAGTTTTGTGGGACTGAGCCCTTAACTGTGGGACCTGACACTATCTTGGGTTAGATAGTATCAGAACGGAGTTGAATTACTGAACACTCAACTGGTGATGGAGAATTGCTTGATGGTTTGATGAAACCCTTCCTTCACCAGCACAGATTGGAATTGGTGACAAGAACCTTTACCTTATTTAGAAGTAGTTTTTTTTAAGCATCAAGATTTAAAACAGACTTTCATGTAAAATCTTTCATGTAAACATTACAAGGGGATCAGTAGATCTGTGTATTACAGTACTGGAGAGAGGGAGAGGAAACAGAGCTTTAAAGGATGACCTTTTAAGCACACAGTTTTACAGGATGAAAGTGGAGAAATTGTATGGGTGTAATAACTGATACCAAGGTGAACGACTACCTCAACTGTTGGCTATGAGATACTTAAGATATAAAAGACAAAAAGTCTCCATGGAAAGGGTTGCAAGGAATCCTTATCATTTTTTTTCTAGTTACTATGTATTATATTTAGAGTTATGAATATCTGTCAATATGATTCTGGTTGTAAATTGTTATTTGAATAAAAAGGATACTTTATACATTTTACAAAGATTACCTGTCAGGTTGTTTGATTTTCTATCCACAATTTAAAAACTTAGAGAAAACTTTGTTTTCAGTCTAATATTTTTAACAGAGGATAAAATCTGAGTTGAACTGTGTATTTTTCCATTAATATTAGTTCACTACTCTCTTAATCCACAATTTTCAATAAAATTATCTTCCTAAAAATATGCATTGTTTTACTGTATTGTTTTCTTTCAGATAACCTTATATTCAAAGCATAATTCTTTGATACTTGGGTTGCCTTTCATATGAAAGAGTTCATTCATCTTACAAGAAATGATTTAGTACTTATTGCATGTAAGGCATTGTGTTAGATTCAACCAGCTGCTGGAAAAGTCAAAGGCACTACCCTGGGGTGAAAGACCTTACAATGTAACATGCTTCATCTTTAAACCTTCTGTCTTTGAAAGAACTCTAAGTGTTCTATTCCAATTTTCATGATTAGAGTTAGAGCATCATGATTAGAGTTTTGACTGACAGTTTAGAAAAGGTCCTAGAGGCATTATTAATAATAAAATAATTTTGTTTTTATTCAGTTCTCATCAGGTGTTAGACACTAGGCTAAATATTTTTCATTTATTATGACAAAAGCATCATGTTCATAACAGGAGTATGAGATGGATGCTACTTTTTAATCACCATTTTAAATATGAAATTACTAATATTTACTTAAAATGATGTAATATGTATAAAATAAAGTCAGTAAGTGACTCAGGGCTCAAAAACAGTTCAACCAACAGTTTCAGTTTGTTAGAAACTCCATACGTCTATTATTCTAAACAGCTGCTTGCAATTATTTCTACTTTCTTGTGTTCACCTGCTAGATGTCATCTGTTTATTTGTTGTGTTTTAATATGGTCCATTTTAATATATGTATAAGATTATTTTAAAAATATATGCCACTCTCATATATATTTTTCAAAATTATGTATGAATATACATTTAATTAATTTATAAAATTAGGAGCCAAGTGATAAAAAGTCAAATAGAAGTTCCAGGTGTGAAGAAATGAGCTTTGGGATAAACTTCTCTCCACTCTTGCTCTCTCATTTATTTCATTTTTTGTCTCTTGTTTTTTTAGATACTTCGTTCTGACTATCCTGACATTTATTTGACTGCAAGATATATAATTAAAACTCAAGTATTCATTATTATATTATTACTTAAGTGCTGAGATAATTATGGCTCAACTCAGTTTCATAATTCAGTATATCGAATGAGTGTTTGCTAATAGTAGTAGTGGTGGTAGCAGTAGTAGTGTATATATGCACAAGGTGGCAGTGGTGGGGTTAGTTTAGTTACACTCTCCCTTTGTCCCTCATTTCTGTTCTTCCATTTCTAGTTGTCATTGTGCCACTAGCATATCATGCTTAGTTCTTTTGAGGAGGAGTTTTTGCAGGAATATTCCCCTGGGATTTGAAACCTGACTCTTAAAAGAAAGGGGATATTTTGCAAAAAAAATAAACATAGGTATAACATCAGATACAGAATACCATATGTATTAATATTTATTCAGAGGCATAATTAGTTTAGAAAACAATTTCTCAATAACAATGGTAGAGGACTGAGGTCCCCTTTAAAAATAAAGAATGGTAATGTCCTTTGAAATGTATGAAATTAACTTTGCTATATCTATAATTTTTGCCTTCTTTAATTTTACTAAAACATGCTATATTCTTGGGAAAATTTCTTGTTTCCTCCAAAATTCCATTTCTCCTTTCAATTATGTGGTAAATTTTGAACTAGGTAATTAATACAGTATCTGAATAGCAACTCTGGTTGACAAAAGAATAGATGAAAACCAAAGTCATCCTACATGTGCTGCATAAATAATTAATTTTCAGGACGCAAAGAGGCAAAGAAAGTTGCTGATAAGGGTTTCATACTAATTATCAGAAGAACTGACGGTTGGAAAAAGCTTTCTAAAAATGTAGGACACCACAACCTAAATCTTTTCATGGAGATAGTAGCTGGCATAGCAAATGAATAATTGCAAAGAAAAATATGCCAGGGACTAAGGGGTGGGGAGGGGGGTGGGAATGGAAGGGCTATTATATGAAATACTGCAATTGGAAAGAATGTGTGATATTAGCTTAAAGAAAGGTGAGGAATAATAACAGAGCTCGAGTAGTGAGATATTTGTAGTATCATGGTTAAACAAAGTAAGAAGCATGGAAATAAATGAGAAAGGCTAGAGGGTGTGAGAAGAACTACAGTGATAATTGAGTAAAAACTAAAGGTTTTAATATTCAGCATGAATACGGTTATGAGTGATAATAGAACACTGAGAAGACTATATTGAAAATAATATGTATTATAAAAATAAAGATTGTATAAATTTATAAAATATATTGACCAATATATTTTAAAATAAAGATTGTATATAAAGGAGTTATGAAGGACTTATGAAGACTGTTAAAACTCTTCAAACATGTGGATTCCAATTTATCTTGAAGTTGTCTGGTAAATATTAGCTCCTTATAGATTGTTATCTTTATTTGGTTGATTTTCTAAGTGATCACACTTAAGGTTCAAAAGTTACTTTTAAAAGAATTCATGAGATTTAAGATGGATTTCTTACTGAAAAAACATGCCATTTATGTTGAAGTCATTCATTACAAGTCATTTGACTTGTCAAGGAAAGTTTGTTTGGCCCTTTTAAGAAACATGAACCAAATCTTTTCGTTTTCTCAACCTTCATGGACACTTCTAACAGCATGTGAAAAAAACAGAAGATAACCATTCTTCTTTAAAACTTAGTTTACTGGGTTTGATAGGCTTGACATTTTTCTCAACATTCAAAAATATATGGGTATAGAAGAGCATGCTTTTTTTTTCCCTGAGAGTTGAAAATTGTATGAGAATTTGGAATATGGTTGATCCTACTCTAATGAAGCCTACAAATACCTAATGACAGCTACCAGAAATCATGACCAAGTTAACAGGAAGAAGAAGAAGAAGAAGAAGAAGAAGAAGAAGAAGAAGAAGAAGAAGAAGAAGGAGAAGGAGAAGGAGAAGGAGAAGGAGAAGGAGAAGGAGAAGGAGAAGGAGAAGGAGAAGGAGAAGGAGAAGGAGAAGGAGAAGAGAAGGAGGAGGAGGAGGAGGAGGAGGAGGAGGAGGAGAAGGAGAAGGAGAAGAAGAAGAAGAAGAAGAAGAAGAAGAAGAAGAAGAAGAAGAAGAAGAAGAAGAAGAAGAAGAAGAAGAAGAAGGAGGAGGAGGAGGAGGAGGAGGAGGAGGAGGAGGAGGAGGAGGAGGAGGAGGAGGACGAGGAGGACGAGGAGACGAGGAGGAGGAGGAGAGAGAAGGAGGAGAAGGAGGAGAAGGAGAAGAAGGAGAAGAAGGAGAAGAAGGAAAAGAAGAAGAAGAAGAAGAAGAAGAAGAAGAAGAAGAAGAAGAAGAAGAAGAAGAAGAAGAAGAAGAAGAAGAAGAAGAAGAAGAAGAAGAAGAAGAAGAAGAAGAAGAAGAAGGAGGAGGAGGAGGAGGAGGAGGACGAGGAGGAGGAGGAGGGAGGAGAAGGAGAAGGAGAAGAGAAGAAGGAAGAGGAGGAGAGGAAGAAGAACTTTCTTTCTTGAATCTGTCCTGAAACCTCAGTTGTTCAACTGTGATATATATTGCTTTATCAAAAGATCATTGCACTTGTGGCGATATCATGGACAAAAGCATGGAAAAAGTATTATTATGCTATTTGTGAATAACTTGTTTAGAATGTTTTTATTTTCCTTATAATCACCCACATAATTAAGGTAGTATTTATGAAGCCAAGCCATGATAGATAGAAATATAGATTTGGATGGTGAAATTTCATGGTACTCTCCAGCTATGAAGCAGCCATCTAGAGAATTCCATACATGATTATGTATATATTTGGATTATCCTTAAAGTGAGAACCCAGAGAATTAAATATCTATTTAGGGGTGTGTAAGTAAAACTAATTAAAACATTTTATTAAAGTGTTTTATCAGTTACAGTTCTATAAAATATAATGCTCAGCAGTTGTATTCTTATTTATATTTATTCTCTTACTCCCAAATATGTCAAAACTTCTTGCCTTGCATATCTGTTGAAAACATCTCCTTTCTTCTTTTTATTTAATTAATAATGCCAAAGAGAAAAAGATAGTTGCTTAAATTTTAAAGAGTAATTATTTATTCTTTGAAATAACATTTACCCCTGCAAAGATCATTGTTTTGGTGTGTGATTGTGTTATTGGAAAAGAAGGCACATGCAGGTCAAATTGACTGATTTTTCTTTTATAAGCTCAGTCAAGTTTGATTAAAAATACAAAACATAAGAGAACTTAAGTCCCATGACTGCCTATGTAGACAGTAAAAATTTATTGAAGTCTGACTAAAACCTTTTTAAGGATTAAGTACATTTAATAATCAGCCTGACATTGCATTCACAGTCACTATCAGCCTTATTTCAGAATAAGAATAAAATATTTTTATGCTATATTTTCCCAAATATTTCTTAAGAACATCTGCTGGTATCAGGACTGTTTGGTTTGGTTCTTGCTGTTTAGTACATTTATTTCTACAAAATACACTTTAAAGTCAAATGAAAACTTTGAAATTATCTCAGTGGAAAAGAGGTATACAACTATAGCTGAGGATCAATACATTTTGGATATCAGTCCCATTAAAATCCTCTGATGCTCTTTTAGAACTGTTAGTGTGGTTTCTGTATACAAAACTTGCTGGCAGTGAATTTATGTTATAGGATGAAAGATTCCCATGTTGAAAGTTAGTATTTTGCAGTTTCGCTCAGGCTTTTTTGTTCCCTCTCTTAATAAGCCATCTGTGTACTCTCATGATTATACTACTAGCAGTGACATCCTTTAAATTTTGATTACTCATGGTTTTGAAATATGCTTAAAATGAAAGTAAAGAATATAAAATGAAACAAAATAGAAAATATAGAGAGTAAAAATAACTAACTGAAACATAAACCTAAAATTTAAGCATGAAATAGCAACAGTGACTAAAAGTAAATGGAAGACTACAACTGGAAGTATTTATCAACTTATTTAGATTGTGCAGTGATAAATGATTTTATACACATCTGGAGTCATCTTTGTTTTCAAGTTGTCATGTAGCTCTTTAATAAGAATCTGAGATACATATGGGATACCTTGTGACAAATATCACTGAAATAATACACATGTATTAAGCACCTACTCTGTTGCCCTCACTGTTTAATTTTATGATGTTAAATCTCCATGTTAGAGTGAGGGCATAACATGGCTGAGGTATAGCTCATGTTTTATTTTCTGGGTCACAGACCCACTCAGTATTCATTTCCCTGGTCACCAAATGTATAAATATAAGGTAGGGGTTGGCAGGATTCCCACACTGATTACTTGGCCTATAGAGTAAGGATTCTTGTTATAGAGAAGGAACCCAGAAGCTTATGATACTTCTCTCACCTTGGTCAGGATATTGAATCAAAATAGTACCCCAAGATGAATGAAAGTGATTATTGCCATCTTTGAATACCTGTAAGATGCAGGGTTCATGTTTCCAATCATGACCACATTTAATCCCCCCAGAAAAGCAATATAGATACTGGAAGATGACAGTGGACTTCTGGAAACTCAACCAAGTTGTAACACTAATTGCAGTTGCAATGATAAATATATTATCTTTATTAGAACAGAATAACATGGCCTCAGGTACAGGTAAGAGGCCTTTTATCAAAAAATATGTTCTATAATATTCCATAAGGAAGGAGGACAAGAATGAGTTTTCATTAACAAAAGATAGACTGTAGTATATATTGATAGTCTTGCCCAAGGGCTATGTTATTTCTCATCTTCTCTAAATTATCATCTAAAGGGATGTGAGCCATCTGCATATTCTGCTGGCATCATGTCAATTGGCAATGGGCAAAAGTAAAAATTATCCTTGGAAGCCTTGTTGAAGAACATGTACTCTATAGGATGGAAAATAAAAATATAAAAGATTCAGGATAATGTCTTATCAGTGAAGTTTTTAGAGCTTAGTGATTTAGGTAACCTAAGGCATTCACTATTGGTAAGATTGTAGAACTAGAAATACTATACATTGCTGGTGGGATTGTGAATTGGTACAAACACCCTGAAGAATGGTTAAAGTTTCTTATAAACATACTTACTGCTTGACCTTGAAATTCCACTCCTGAGTATTTACTCTAGAGAAATGAAAACATATATTCACACAAAAACCTGTACACAAATATTTATAGCAGTTCTATTCATAACTGTAACAAATACACTGGAAATGGTCCAAATGTCCTTCAGTTGGTGAATGAATAAACAAACTGTAATGTATCCATACAGTGAAACTTTTCTTGAAAATTAAATGGAATGAACTATTGATAAATGTGACAACTTGGATTAATCTCAAAGGCATTATCCTGAATGGAAGAAGTCAATCTCAAAAGGTTACATGCTATATGATTACATTTATATGACATTCTCAAAAAGACAAAATTATGGTGCTGGAGAACAGATCAGTGATTGCTAGATATTATGGATCAGGGGAGAGTTTAGTAAAGGAATTTTGGGCACATGATGGAATTGCTCTGTGTCTTGACTTTGATGTTTACCAAACAAATATTAAAATTCATAGACATATACACCAAAAAAGTAGAATTAATCATCTAAAATATTTTTATTTTAGTAAAAAAAAACCCCAAATTGTACCTCTCCCTCCAACTGGTAAGAATTTAGCACAAACCTGGACATCCTCTTTGGCTTCTGGAGGCAGCATGCTTCACCCAAGAGAAAACTATCTACAAAGTGATAAGCAAAGTGGTAAAAAGTGAGTTGATAAAAGAGTAAAGTATTTTTTGTTCTGTATGGCTACCTAAATACAAATTATTGGAATGTTTCTAGAATTAGCAGTATCTGCTCTCCTGACAGTCTTCAAATTTTCTTACACAGGGTGTTATGCATGCTGAGATGTCCTAACTTACTATGTTATGTGATTTGGATGTCACTCTTACCATAAAGGCAAAACAAATGCTTGTTTTCCCTAAAGTCTTTGGTAAATGCATGGAAATATCTCAGAATAAGTGGCTCTTTGACAAATCTTGACTTGTTGACTGATTGTAGTAAAGGGATTTCTGTGGCTTTAGATATGAAGTGTAATGTCAGTTGTCTGATACTTTCAGATTAGATTTCCACAATATTTTAGTTTTTCCTGTAAAATGTGGTTTCTATATCAATATCATGAATTTGTCCTTCATCTTAATTCTTTAGTACTTATGCTCTGTGAGATTTCTGTCTTTTTTTAACATCAGCTTATTCATATCCTTGTGGGCATGCCCTATTCAGACCTCCTACTTCCAAATTACATGCTAATGTAAACCATATAAATCACCCTTTATTGTTCCCTTGCTGACTCTGCTTACATTTTCAGGTCATACTTGTACAACCACTCTTTAATTATCAATTTTGTTGTCACTGACCCATCTCATAAGGCCTGTTTCTTCTGTATTTAGTGGAAGGACTGACTGACAGCAAGATCAATGAGAAATTGTAAATCAGTTCTCTAGTCTTTGTAAAATGTCTTAACTTAAGATTGAAAACATATTTTCCAGTGACTGTCACAAACAGAAAGTCTTATTACAAAAAATGTCACTGTGACTTTTTAATTAGTTTTTTTTTTTTTTTTTTTTGAAATTTACAAATAAAATTGCAAGGGGTGGGATCTTCTTTGCTCTGTCCCCCTGTCTCTCTCAGTATCTCCTCCCCTCTTCCCCTTGCTTCCTCCTCTCTCCTCCTCTCCTTTCCCTCTCTCTAAAGGATGAAATGAGATATCTATTTTCCTCTTTCAGTAAAATGAAAAATATATTATTACAGTTATTAACACACTATTTCTCTTCCTTCCATTTCAAATCAAAGCTATTAATTGTTTCCATAATTTGAGAAAAAAATATAATTTTAGGATAATTTAAAAATACAGAAAATGGGAAATTAATATTTTGTATATGCACTCAATTTATATAGGCCAACATCTAAAATAATTATTTATGGAATCATTTATCTAGTTAGTACCTGTATTAAAATATAGTTAAATAAAAAACTAAATGAAGAACTTCTTAATATTCTCAAAGCTCCAAGTTTTAAAAGTCCTTCATAGCTATTATGAGATCATATTTTTATTTACTCAGCTATTCATATTTAGTGCTTAGGTGAAAAGAAAGTAAAAGTTTCTTTTTTCCTCATGGAGAAATCAATATCCCAATTTTTGGGAAAAAAGTTTTATGCTTTAAATATTACATATAAAGAATGCAGGTGTTTCTCTCTAGTGCGTAGGCTGAACATGATATTTTGGCTGGTCATACCTTGTGTTTTGATAACCTCCTCTTCACCCTGTTGATGAAGGAGGGATTTCTGCCCTAGGGTTAGGGGATGACCAAACATATGACACCCAGCACCAGCCAGATGAGATGGACAGCCGGTCATAGTCACATGTACTCACAGCCCTGGGTGGAGGACACCATATAACATGCAGGGCCACATGGGAGTTGCATTCTGGAGCAGACTGAACAAGCGGGATCTGTGGAAACATGCCTTATAATAACAAGAAGTGGGATGACTCCTGGTTCCAGTGGGAAGATGTGGTTGACTTCTTTGAATAATTCAGCAGGCTGGTAGGGAAATGAAGCCTGCTGTTCAGCAATAAACAGGCACCATGTTGCTCCCTACTATAAGGAGGGTTATTTGGCGAGGGGGTCTTTATCTATGAGGTTCAGTGGGAAAGGGAGCTTGCGTTTAGGCCACCTGACACCCTCCAGATTTGAGATGTCAAGGCACAGACCTTCTACTACAACTTGCAATATGGGTAGTTAGAGAGGTGGAGAGATAAAGAAAGATTTTACTTTTTTACTGTAAATATGTAATTTTTAAAAATTATATCAATTGTCTTCTTGATTGGCAATTTAGGAAATAAGTAAGGATACACTTCTTGACATATAGTTTTTCCAACATTGCATTTTTTAAAAATTAAAAAAAATTTTTATTGAAGTATAGTTGATTTAAAATGTTGCGTTAATTTCTACCAACATTGTATTTGTGTTAAGAATGATTTTGTGTATCTTTTTGAGCTTTATAACATACACATTCTGTTTTTTGCCTATAATTCTGTTTATAATTCAGTTGTATATTTAAATAAACGCAAAGATCCTTTTGACAGTGCAGATATATTATACAAGTCTTCATTTTGATTATTACCTTCTTGTCTGGACAATGTCATTGATCTGTGTTGTGCTTTATTTTGTTTTCTTCTAAGAAAGTTTCCTCAATGCTATAATTCCTCAATTTTATCTGCTTCAATTTGTCTTCATTTGGCATCATATTTTAATGTGTATATTTTTCTGTATACATTTCTTTTTCCCAACTCTTTTCTCTCAGTATGTTCTGCCATCAAATAGTCATTTGCTTTTATTTTCTTGGCAACGGGTGGTATTTATCTTGGCAGTGGGTATCCTGAGGCTCACCTTACTCTAGTCTGAACTAGCTGGCCTGAAGGTCTGCTGCAAGGCTGTCATTCCCTGGTCTTCCTTATTTTCTTTGTCTTTTTCTTTGAAGAGACAAAAGAACAAGAGAAGTTGTTTCTTTTTTGTTCTCAATTTACCCACTGTTATAATCCACTTAAGTGTCTTTTAACTTTGTTTTCATTATTGCCCACCTAAGAAGCATGTTTTAAACATTTTCCCTCAATCTCCCCCCAACACATGGCATTTTAATACTACAGATATAGTGTGTTTTAATCATAAATGAATAATGTTTTTTTCTTCCCCAGAAACTAATTTTCACCCACTTGGGAATGATTTTGTTCCATTGAAAATGAATTATCGACTCTATTACAGTGCAATAAATCCAGAACCTTCCTGAGAAAGAAAGAATGAGAGTTATTTTGAATAATACATTTTAAAAATAAATACGTATTATGATTCTGTTTGTATTAAGTTTTTAAACCCCTACTCCTTCCACCCCCAGACAAACTATTATTTAATGATACCTACAAATTAAGCAGATCTTTAAAAATGCAAAAAGGACAAAGAAACACAAAAATCAAGAAAGAGCAGTGGAAAGAGAAAGGAATATGAGGTATTTGTGGCCAAGCAGATAGTTTCAAAACTATCAGCAAGGTTTTATTTCTTAATCAGGGAGATGTTTCCATGCTGTTCATTTTCATATTAACTCTTTATGCCATTAATCTGCTGTGTTGTCAGAAAAGTAAGTTCCATGTTTATAACTGACTTCAGTCTGTCTTCTGCCTCCTTCATTCTGCTATGTTGCTTAATTTCAGACTGTTATTCAGCAGCTGTGCACAACTATGTCCCTACAGTTTGCTAACGTATTAAAAGACTGCTATACTGGGAAATATTTGCTGCCATGAGCTCCTGAGTCCCTTCCCACTGTGTGGGTTGTCCCAGCCCCTCTCTCAACATCCCAAGCTTCTTCTAAGTCTAGCACTTAAAGGGTTAATGCTTGACATAATGGAGTGTCTCCATGACCCTGTTCTGGGACTAGAACACTGTCTATTCTGATTGATTGCTAAATATTGCTAGTCTGGTTGTTTATTTTATGGAATATTATTTTGGCTTAAATCTATGTCACCAGCTGTGTCCATGATGCCAAATTTATGGGGCATTTTCTTTCTCCCTCTAGCTTAGCCTTTCAGTAGTGTTTGTTTCAAGTGGCTAACCACTCTGACTTGAGGCTGTCTGCCTTCTAAGCTTTTATTACAGCACACTTTTCTGGGTTTCCTCCTAAGGCTTGTCAGTACCTTGTCTTTTTCTTGGGCTCCAATTTTTGAGTTTCCTCATGACATACATTAATATTATTAACTATTTATCTGCCATTCATAACATATAATGGCTACATTTCCCTTCATTCATTCATACAGTATTCATGAAAGAAGTATTTATAACTGCACCAGGTGCTGAACTAAACAAAATTGTCACTGGCCTTTTTGATCTCAGAGTGTAGTGAGGGAGAAGGGCAGATAACAATAAAGCTTATAAATAAAAATTGTGAATACTGCTATAAAGGAAAAGATCCAGATTCTGGGAAAGACACTAATGGAAAAGACAATTTTAAATAGGATGATAAATGAAGGACTCAATTTAAAAATTATTATTTAATGCAATGTTTCACCTCATTCATTTATTCCTATATACATATGCCTGACATTTATTGTTATGCTGTACCAAATGCATTCAGATGATCATATCAAGTATTTTTTTTAACATTTAAGTAGTCTTTCAACATTGATTTTTAGTTTTTGTTTGTTTCTTCCTGCTTCCCTCCAATACTTGACTTCACTTTGGTCATTATCCACACATCATTCATGACCTAGTAGAACTTTTCATGTTTTTCTCTGTGCTTTTACAATATCCAAAAGTAGACACACATACACACATATACATATGTCATAGCTTTTAAAAAGGATTATGATATTATTTTCAATTATCAGACTCTTGTTTTAAAATACCTTGGAAAAATCTCTCTAGCTTAAATGGCATAATTCTAACCTATTCATTTTAATGAATGTATAATATTCTATGGGATGTAAAAATGTCATTCATTTCCCTACTGGTGGGCACTTACTTTCCATTTTTGTGAATAAGAAAAAAATGGTGTATCAAACATATTTTTAATGAACTATAGGTATTTATGCTTTTATTTATTTTTATGAGATCTATACACAGAGTTTTTTGATGCATCAACCTATCCATATATTTGTGATTTAAATAGATATTACCTGTGTCCTTTATAAAATAGCTGGGGCTTGACATAAATCTACTAGTAGAAGAACCTTCTCTGAACATCTTTAAGAAAACTCTTTCCTGGACTTTTCTAGTCTATTTTGTCCCAAGGTAATAAGACATCTAGTGTTGTACTACTACAATGTCATTAAAAGAAACTGTATTTACAGGAATGAAATATGGGAACTCTTCCTTTTTGTGTCTATGATATTTGTCCACTACATAAATCCCATAATATATTTTTTCTCTAGATAAATTTATTTGTAGTTTCCTTTATCCATAGTTTTGGATGTGACATGCATTCAAATTTCTATGATAAGTATATATAAGACAGACCATAGTTATTGACAAACAATTTATGTCATTTCAAACTGCCACCAAGGAATAAGAAAAGGTTATAGTGGAAGCAAGATGGAAAAATCAAATGATTTTCCAAAATTGTCTTTATTGTCTTCTTAAGTACTTCAAATCAGAACAAAAACATTTCTTAAAATAATAAAACTCATCTTCCAAACTTTTGATGGCTAAGAGAAAAGGTCATCTTGTTTTCTAATGCAGATTCCATAGTAGCCAGAATTAAAGAAAATGCATTTTTATGACCTAGACATACGGCAGAGATTAGAAAATAGATAGGAAGAGGTTCTGATTGGCTGGCTAATATTCTAATGAGATAGATTAATCAATGTAAACCACATAGCTCAGTTAAAACTGCCTCTCAAATTGCTAATTTCATTTTCTTCCAGGAGAGAAAATGCCAATCTTTTCCTATGTAGTAAAATCATCTTGTTATAACAACTAAGCAATTTCAGAGTTACAGTTATTGTGGAACATCTGGTAACTACAAGATGTGACTCCTCAGAGAAAACCACATTTCTGGAAAATAAGAACTTGCTCAACCTAGCTGTATTTCATGTTTTGTTATACTCTAGAGTCTGGCTGCCTCATAATACAGTAATCACTTTCCTTCAGCACCATAAACGAGACCACAGATGCTACAATTTGCTATAATTGGAGCAGCTTACCATAAATAAATAATCAAAATAACAGTATATGCATAAACTATATGCATGTTTTAAAGGTTGGATTGAAAAGGAATTACAAGATTATTACCTAAATCAATAAGATGATGCCTATCACATTTATTATTTAAGAAATAAGGAGATAAAGTGAATTCTACTCCTGACCTCATTATTTTTCCAAACTGTATAACTTACTTCAAAATTTATGCCAAAAATGATATTACAAAACATCTGGAGGTGTAGCAATCTTTTTTACATTATTGTCGGCTGACTAATTTATAATTTGACTTCATGATAATTTAATTGTTTGCCATGTTTCTATTTTGAATAGATGTTAGACATATTCCTCTTTGTGGTATCATCTTCTACTTCTACAACATTTCTTTTTTGTATTGATATGCTCCTAAATTTTAATCAGATTTTATTTTCTTGAGCTGTACATTGCATCAGGTAAATAAAATAAATTCTATAATTTGTTTGGTAAATTCTTCTAGAGCTTAAAATTTATGTTTCTGTGCATTCTTTGACTTACATAACCTTGCCAGTTTCTTTTGAAGCATAAGGGCATTGAGAGTAAGACAATAAACAGTTTGGATATCATGAATCAACAATGAGTTAGTTCAATGTGTGTGAGAAAAACACAGTGTGAGAGAATATTTAGGGTGTAGATAATATCTGATTGGTTTAAATCCAAGAGAATCTTTTGAAACAATAACTTGTGAAATCTAAAAAGTTCAAATATTATATGAGAGCTTTATAAAGATGTAATTATGTAATAATATTCTGTTTCTCATTATAATCAGATTAACGTTACCCTTGGCTAGAATGCATGAATAGCTTAAATACCATACATTGAAGAAAAGTCCAAGTAGCAATAGGATGGTAATAAAAGTGTTTGTGGGTTCTTTTCTTAATTTTCAATATCAGTAAATTAATTTTTTCATTTGAGTGTTTGGCCATCAACATACAAACAAGTGTGAGTATGTTTTACACATGTAATTGGTGAAGATTTGGCACCAATATTTAATAGGCAATGTCTTTCTTTTGCATTGGTACTTCTGAGCTTTATGTCGTGCTAATAATGTGCTTTCCTTATTTTTTCTTTAGGTAAAAGATTTTGAAAGCCTGAATCTTAAGAAATGTAAGGCCCATCTTGAATGTGTTCCCGAGGACCTAATAACGGTCAGGACCATTGTGAATGTAACATAGTTAGCTTAGCTTTTCCTCTATTCTCTACTGATTGGTAACTTCAGCAGTCTGGATATATGTTTATACAGAATTGTAGTTGAGACATAAATTTGAATAGCTCTAAATTTTGGTAAAACACTATGCTTGGATGATTTTATAAAATACACACAGATTAAAAAGCAATTTTCCACAAATTCTATCTACTAAGAACTCTTCCCAGAATTGGCACACCTGTACTACTTCCTAATTTATTCTCTACCAAACGATTTGTATACTCCAAAAGACAAATGACCAATTGCCCTTTGGGTGTATTCTCAACTGTTCTTTTGTCTTAATATCTGTCTGTGTGATAAGTAGTAACTAGAACTTATTTATGATACATTTTCCTGCATTTTGACTGTTCAGTAGCTGAATCACACGGTTAAATAACCTTCAAAATAAGGATAGAAAGATAATTTAATCTTCGATATTCCAGTAAAATCTGGAACAAATTCATGTACTTACACATTTTGGTTTTCCAATAATTTGCCCTAATTTTTTTTTTCATTTTTAGAATTATGAGTGATCTTATTAAACCCAAATTAAATATTTGAGTATCCACAAAATCCACCATACACTCTAATTCAGTTCCAATTAAAATAGTGTTCTTTTTATGCATGGAAGGGAAGAGTGTGTTCATCTTAGTTACTTATCTATTAAGATTTGGTCTGTGTCATTAAGACTCCTTCAAAGCAAGAGTTGTAATTCTTTCAAGTGATGAAGCAGATGTTGCATTAAGAGAATGTGAAATTTGTGTCATCATTTGATTGACTCGAGCTCATGAAGATGCAGCTAGTTATTGTACAGCTCATGAATGTCTTCTTTCTGCAGCTATAATAGACTCAAATTAGCAAGGCCAGGATAAAGTAGAACAAGTCATGATCATTTTAAATTAAAACATTCTAAATATTTCTGTACTAAAAACTTCCAACTACAATCTAGTAGAAATATTTTAAGTCTGAAAGGTGACATCAGATTGTGATGAGAGTATGGATTATGTATTGCCTAGTCTCTAGGGCCCAATCTGCCTTTTCTACCATCTGATTAGTATAGACAGGTATTCAAGGAGGGGAAAAATGCAAAGTGAGCTTTATTTAAGTTTTAATGAAATCATTTGCTCCTCCTAGCAGTTTTCTATCATATTAGCAATGTTTCTTCATAATGCATGAATATTAAATTTGTCTAATACAGTACAAAATGATCTTATTAAGAACTCTCATGTTATAACAGTGGGAAAGAGAACTAATGCAATACAGTGCCAATTCAATTTAATGAAAGTTACTGATACAGAAAACCAGCCCATTTTCCCACACGGGTGTCAAAAATATTTATCGTGCCTCACTTCAAAGAGTTTTTCCATTGAAACCAAATATATTTTAGCCAATTGTATGACAGATTGAAGACTTTGATATAGTCTAAGGAGACAAGCAGATCCAGACTTAGCTCTAATTGAAAGGGTAACTGTTTACTTAATGATCTGAGGAATATGTAAAAGAGAGACAAATCTGGAGAATGAAGAATAATATAAAAGATATTCAATGGAAGAATCGTAATGGGAATGGGAAATATTTGGAAATGGAAAATTTTCTATCTCAAGGAATAGGAGAAATGAAACATAAAAATTCCAAAGGTAAATTTGTTTTGTAATTTCACTGAAGATTGGCTGTGAAAATAGAGGTCATGGGTATGTACATGTCCTTATTGCTATGAGGATGTATATTTCTCAACTAGTCCTTACATTTTTTCTTTTTCTATTTCTGTGATTAGTTGGATTGTATCTGCATAAAACATTCCATGTCTGCCCTTTGCCTCTCACCATTTATTTTGTCTTAAATTGCAAAGCTTTTCCTGCTAAATGAAAAAGATCTCGTTTATCTATCAGCCAAGCTAAATATCTTTCCTTATTTGAAATTCTGCTGAAAATTTTATCCCTTCCCTCAAACCAAGATAGTTATAGTTTTTACACAAGAATGGAGGCACTAAGTATTGACTAGGAAGCCAATGGATTCTGTATATGTTTGGTTCTTGGTAAAGCATACGGAAGGAATTAATATAACTTGATTACAAAAATAATATAAAGATTACAAAAATATTACCTCTAAATACACCAAGGATGACAAGAGTTTTATAATTAAATCACACAGCTATACTAATATATATAGGATAATCATGTATATTATATTACACCTGTCTCAATTACCACTGCTGCAGATGTATTAAATATTTTTCAATTTTCTTTACTACATATTAAAAAAAAGTCACCACCTTCCATTTCCCCAGCTTTACATCATATTTTAACTTCCATTTATCCTTCTGTTTATACCTAAAGCTCAGTTTAAATGGTACCTTCTTATGTCATTTTTGAAAACAAGGTTGAATTGTATTCTTAATTATAAATATTCTGTTATGATGGATACCACTTTGTATTATAGTTTTTATGAGAGTCTCTCTTTTATTAGAATGCAGTTCTGTGAGATGAGACATTTTTTTCCCCTTCTCTAATCAAAGGTATCTGGCAGAGTGTCTGACACATAATACATACTCATTAATTGCTTTGATTTTTAATTGTCAACAAATTTTCATTCAGGCTCTTTTTCAACATAAAACTCATTTTTTAACATATCCCTCACTATTTTTTTTTTTTTTTTTTACTGAAGTATAGTTGATTTACAGTGTTGTGTTAGTTTCTTGTGTACAGCAAAGCAATTCTGTTATATCTATATCTATATCAATTTTTTTCATTACGGTTTATTACAGGATATTGAATAGAGTTCCCTGTGCTATACAATAGGATCTTGTTGTCTATCCATTCTATATATAATAGTTGCATCTGCTAGTCCCAAACTCCCAATCCACCCCGACCTCATCCCCCTTTCCCTCACTATTTTAAATATCAATATATTGTGCTAAAATAAAACTGATTATTCTTCTTAAAATTTCTTCTTTACCTTTTTTGGCTTCTGTTTATCCCATATAATCCCCTTTTAACAATCCTTAATTGTTTTCTACATGGCTGGGCTCAAAAGTAAATGGACATAAAACCAGTATTCCTATTTAGTTTTACATCTTCATGCATCTTGCAAAAGAATTAGTAAAATGGCATGCACATAAGGGCATTAATAAACACCTGCTTATTGAATAAAGGTTTGCTTGGTGTTTGCTTATGGAGATTTGCATTTAATAACACATTTAAAGAAAAAAGAAAAGAGAGCAGGCATTTCAATTGTGTAAATAAATCCTCTATGTAGGGAAGACTGTGAGTTATTTATTTTAGGTCCAAAACAAACTTGAGAATATGTTAAATCAGGATAAAGAAGGTAAAATTTCTACTTTTGACCATATTTTTTTAGAATAGTAATCTTACAATTGACTACTGGTCGTACATGTCTTGTTTTATTTTGTAAGTTTATTGCACCCTTTCTAATGATGAAATAGTGTTTTATTGAGAGAAAATGGGTAAAGTAAACATCTCAATCACAGGAAAAAAATTATTCCTTAAATACCTAGTATGATAGGAAAAAATTGTGAAATAATTCCTTAGATGTTAACATAAAAAGTAAAGAAAGTAAATTTAATAGAAAATTTCTATTTTAAGTAAGAGAGATAACTCTCATCCTTTCTTACCAGGAATTTTCTGTTGAATTGCATTCCTCATTCCCAATACAAATATCTTTATCCATGTCCCTTTGACTGAGAAAAAGACTAAAATACTGAGGCTCCTATGCTTTGGAATACTGAAGAATGATTGGTTTTACCCAACTGATTTTTTTTTTTTTTAACATCTTTATTGGAGTATAATTGCTTTACAATGTTGTGTTAGTTTCTGCTGTATAACAAAGTGAATCAGCTATATGTATACATATATCCCCTTATCTCCTCCCTCTTGTGCCTCCCTCCCACCCTCTCTATCCCACCCATTTTGGTGGTCACAAAGCACCAAGCTGATCTCCCTGTGCTATGCAGCTGCTTCCCACTAGCTATTTATTTTACTTCTAGTAGTGTAAATATGTCAATGCTACTCTCCCACTTTGTCCCAGTTTACCCTTCCCCCTTCTCATGTCCTCAAGTCCATTCTCTATGTCTGTGTCTTTATTCCTGTCCTGCCGCTAGGTTCATCAGAACCTTTTTTTTTTTTTTTTTCAGATTTCATATATATGTGTTAGCATACGGTATTTGTTTTTCTCTTTCTAACTTACTTCACTCTGTATGACAGACTCTAGGTCCATCCACCTAACTACAATTAACTCAATTTCGTTTCTTTTTATAGCTGAGTAATATTCAATTGTATATATGTGCCATATCTTCCTTACCCATTCATCTGTCAATGGACACTTAGGTTGCTTCCATGTCCTGGTTATTGTAAATAGTGCTGCAATGAATATTGTGGTACCGGTCTCTTTTTGAATTATGGTTCTCTCTGGGTATATGACCAGTAGTAGGATTGCTGGGTCATATGATAGTTCTATTTTTAGTGTTTTAAGGAACGTCCATACTCTTCTCCATAGTGGCTGTATCAATTTACATTCCCACCAACAGTACAAGAGTGTTCCTTTTTCTCCACACCCTCTCCAGCATTTATCGTTTGTAGATTTTTTGATGATGGCCATTCTGACTGGTGTGAGGTGATACCTCATTGTGGTTTTGGTTTGCATTTCTCTAATGATTAGTGATGTTGAACATCCTTTCATGTGTTTGTTGGCAATCTGTATATTTTTGAGGAAATGTCTATTTAGGTCTTCCATCCATTTTTGGATTGGGTTGTTCTTTTGTTATTGAACTGCATGAGCTGCTTATATATTTTGGAGATTAATCCTTTGTAAATTTCTTAGTTTGCAAATATTTTCTCCCATTCTGAGGGTTGTCTTGTTTATAGTTTCCTTTGCTGTGCAAAAGCTTTTAAGTTTCATTAGGTCCCATTTGTTTTTTGTTTGTTTGTTTTTATTTTCATCTCTGTAGGAAGCGGGTCATAAAGGACCTTGTTGTGATGTATGTCATAGAGTGTTCTGCCTATGTTTTCCTCTGAATTTTATAGCGTCTGGCCTTACATTTAGGTCTTTAATCCATTTTGAGTTTATTTTTGTGTATGGTGTTAGGAAGTGTTCTAATTTCATTCTTTTATATGTAGCTGTCCAGTTTCCCAGCACAACTTATTGAAGAGGCTGTCTTTTCTCCACTGTATATGCTTGCCTCCTTTATCAAAGATAAGGTAACTATATATGTGTAGGTTTATCTCTGGGCTTTCTATCCTGTTCCATTGATCTATATTTCTGTTTTTCTGCCAGTACCATACTGTCTTGATTACTGTAGCTTTGTACTATAGTCTGAAGTCAGGGATCCTGATTCCTCCAGCTGCATTTTTCTTTCTCAAGATTGCTTTGGCTAATCGCGGTCTTTTGTGTTTCCATACAAATTGTGAAATATTTTGTTCTAGTTCTGTGAAAAATGCCAGTGGTAGTTTGATAGGGATTGCATTGAATCTGTAGATTGCTTTTGGTAGTATAGTCATTTTCTCAATATTGATTCTTCTAAGCCGAGAACATGGTATATGTCTCCATCTCATTGTATCATCTTTAATTTCTTTCATCAGTGTTTATAGTTTTCTGTATACAGGTCTTTTACCTACTTAAATAGGTTTATTCCTAGGTATTTTATTCTTTTTGTTGCAATGGTAAATGGCAGTGTTTCCTTAATTTCTCTTTCAGATTCTTCATCATTAGTGTAAAGGAATGCAAGAGATTTCTGTGCATTAATTTTGTATCCTGCTACTTTACCAGATTCATTGATTAGCTCTAGGAGTTTTCTGGTAGCATCTTTAGGATTCTCTATGTATAGTATCATGTCATCTGCAAACAGTGACAGTTTTACATCTTCTTTTCCAATTTGGATTCCTTTTATTTCTTTTTGTTCTCTGATTGCTGTGGCTAGGACTTCCAAAACTATGTTGAATAATAATGGTGAGAGTGGACATCCTTGTCTTGTTCCTGATCTTAGAGGAAATGGTTTCAGTTTTTCACCACTGAGAATGATGTGGCCTGTGAGTTTGTCATATATGGCCTTTATTATGTTGAGGAAAGTTCCCTCTATGCCTACTTTCTGGAGAGTTTTTATCATAAATGGATGTTGAATCTTGTCAAAAGCTTTTTCTGCATCTGTTTAGATTGTCATATGGTTTTTATCCTCCCGTTTGTTAATATGGTGTCTCACATTGATTGACTTGCGTATTTTGAAGAATCCTTGCCTTTCTGGTATAAACCCCACTTGATCATGGTGTATGATCCTTTTAATGTGCTGTTGGATTCTGTTTGCTAGTATTTTGTTGAGGATTTTTGCATCTATGTTCATCAGTGATATTGGCCTTTTTCTGTGACATCAAGTGTAGTATCTGTTCTTATCAGTTTAACATCTGATATGTCCTCAACCCAACTGATTTTTTAAATTTTTGGTTATGCTGATTTTTACTGGGACATGTGAAAATGAAAGTAGGAAATATCTCATTCAGTCTCTCAGTGCTTCACCAACTCAAGAGCTTTCTATTATATTCAGTAATGCTCATGATAGTCTCCACACTTTTTCCCTATTATGGATAAAATAATTTTTTTAGAAAATTAATCAAAATCAAAGTTTTATTCAAAAATTCTAAGTTTTCTCTTCTTTGGAAAATCTAGACTTCCTCCTCTTTCCTTAAATTAAGCATATATTTCTTTGTTAATCATGAATAAGTCACAGTTTTTTATAGTACAAGGTATACGTACACTGGCCTCTGACCTCAAACACTTATAATAATCTGTTTGGCTGCAGGTTAGACAAATAAACAACTTCTATAAAATATATGCATAAGTTTCATAATATTTATTATATAACTATGCATAGTTTAACATATTGTTATTGTTTCAAAAGCATCTTGATGCAATAGCTGTAAAATGATAATATTCTGCTGTAACTTCCTTGAAAGGATGTCTCCTCCTTACTCTTATTTTATCTGTCTACTCTAATCCCACCCACCATATCCTTCAAATTACAAGTTTCATCTTACTTAATTGTGAACTCCTTTTTGACTGTTTCTGCCCACTTAATTGAGTTTTGATCTAACAATTGTTGTTATAGGGAAAAAAAACCCCACATAATCACCGATTTTGAACAAATGACATGAAACTCTCACAATCTATTTACCCCCTGTAGTACTGATGGTAATTTATATTATTTCCATATTTGGCTCTTATGGAAAAGTCACTTTGAATATTTATCACTTGTCTCTTTGGGTGCATGTCTATAATTTTTCTCTATTATAAATGTCCCACAGCTGAGGCATTAGAAAAATGAGCATGTGCAATCATAATAGGTTATAGTAATGAATTTTCTAAAATAATACCAGTTTATACTCTCACACAGAGTGTAGATTTCCAGATGTTTTACTTTTCAGAATTTTACTCTTTACCAATTGAGTGGATGTTTTTATGCATTTTACTGATTACTGATAATAATATTGAGCATTTATTTTTGTTCAACTATTATTTAATCTTTCCATAAATTTTATAGTAGTATCCGGAAAGATCTTGTACTCCTTTTGGTTCTTGATTCAATTTGGTTTCAAACAGGGTACAGTATTCTAGCTATTTCAAAAATGAATAGATTTAACATAGGGAATTAGATATTTACAAAATTATCTGATAGGATGTAGGAGTAAAATTTAAGATAGGCGATCACTGCAACTGTGCTTCAGGATATCAGGAAGTTACTGCTGCCGCTGTCAAAGAAAAATTATATTAGAAAAGTGTTGAAATAAATTTCTAGGCCCAAGATGGAGCTGCTCCTGCCTGAGTGCCATGTCAGCACACTTAGATAACTTTCATACATCTCTAATTGATGTTCTTGACCAGAAACACAGTTTATCCAGCCAGCCATTCCCAAAATGCCAAGCCAACTCTGTGCTTTATACTTCCTTACCCTTTATTGTTTACCTTATGAAAGCTTTTTTCTATCCACCTCCATTTTTCAGTTCTCTAAATGGAGACTGTCCACTTCATGAAGTGCTAAATAAAGTTTGTTTGTATCACCTAAATTGTCTTCTTCAATCATTTTAAATAGTTTTTGGTAAGAAGGAATGGATTGTGAAGCTGACTGCTAACAGCCTACAGGATAATGAATTCACAGGCAAGGGACCCACTGAACACTTTGAGTTCACTGTTTCTGGTTGCTATTACCAAGGGATGTTAGGGTAACTCACTGACCTTTGAGATCTCTCTCTTGTGTGCAGCTCTCCAATCCAAACAATTTTTTTTCAAAAAAATAAAAAATAAAAAACCTGAAAAGGTTCTGGGGCTTGTTAAAGTTCCCAGAAATGTTTTGAGACACTGGAGAGTTTCCAGGGTAGTTATACTGCAAGTTGACAAAAGGAGGCAGCCTTTAGGAGACCCACAAAGCTTCAAGGTAAGTCCAAAGCATAAACCTAGGGGGCACTTGGGGAAATAAATTAAGACAAGAAATTCAGACTGTTTTAACCAATGGCACATCAAAATCTAAGTAGACACAAAAGTTGGACTATTAGCCCTTAGGGCGTCTGTCACTATAAAGATATATCCTTGTGAAAATAGTAATAGATCTATTGCTAATGGGAACCTTGGAAGCCAAAGCTGCAAAATTGATGGGTATGGGACTGAGCAATTAAAAGCTGTTAGAGTGCTCATGACCTAATTCTGAGAATCCCTTGCTAGGATAAGTTGATCATAGAATGAGTTAGATCTACAGTAAGTCACACACCAACTTCAAGAAAATTTCCACGGAACAAGGTGCATTGTAAAACAACACAAAATCCCCAACCCAGTTACACATCCCTCTTAGGTATTAATTTGGCTAGAAGAGATCCAAAGCTTAGCTAAAGAAATAAGATCTTCAAGTGTCAAATAATTAAGCATGCCACCTTTTGGCACACCTGCATATTTTATGTTTAAAAACAGTAGTCTCTGTAGATATATACCAAAGTGGCAAAATCTTACTAAGACAACCTAAAATTAAAATAGCCATTATGGGGAATGTTTCAAATTGACAAGATCATCCATTTAAGAAGTGCACTTGAAAGCAAGTTTCCCAACTCAAACAAACAGAATGATATCTCTGTTGTAATTAGCAGGCAGAAGACTCCAAAAGACTTCAAGTTCCCAAAATAATTTCACTGACAGGCTTATTGGAAAAGGCTAATGAAAATTTCAGATGACAGGAACAGCTCAAGATGATGGAGTAGAAGGATATAACCTCACCCCCTTCTTACAAAAACACCAAAATCACAACTAACTGCTGAACAAGCATCAACAAAAAAATGCTGGAACCTACCAAAAAAGACACCCTATATCCAAAGACAAAGACGAAGCCACAACAAGATGGTAGGAGGGGTGCAATTGTGATAAAATAAAATCCCATACCCACCAGGTGGGCAACCCACCAATTGCAGAACAGTTATACTACAGAAGTTATCCCACAGGATGGGAAGTTCTGAGCCCCATGTGAGGCTTCCTAGCCAGGGGTCTGGCAATGGGAAGAGGAGTACCCAGAGAATCTGTCTTTGAAGGCCATTGGGGGTTGATCACAAGATTTCCACAGGACTGGGGGAAACAGAAACTCCACTCTTGGAGGGCACATACAAAATCTTGTGTGCACCAGGATGCATGGGAGAAAAGCAGTGACTCCATAAGAGCCTGGGCCAGACCTACCTGCTAGTATTGGAGGGTCTCCTGCAGAGGTGGGGGTGTGGCTGTGGCTCACTGCAGGGAAAAAGACAATGGCAGCACCAGTTCTGGGAAGTATTCACTGGCATGAGCCCTCCCAGAGACTGCATTAGCCCCACCAAACAACATGTAGGCTCTAGTGTTGGGTCACCTCAGGCCAAAAACCCAACAGGATGGGAACAAAGCCCTACCCATCAGCAGACTAGTGGCTTAAAATCTCCCTGAGCATGGACTGCCTACTAGAGGGACAAGAACCAGCCCCACCCACCACTGGGCAGCAACTAGCCCCTCCCATTGGGAGGCTTGCACAACCCTCTTAGACAGTCTCATCTACCAGAGGGCAGACAGTAGAAGCAAGAACTACAATCCTGCAGCCTGTGAAATGCAAACCGCAAACACAGAAAGTTAGTCAAAATGAGAAGGCAGAGGAATATCCCAGATGAAGGAACAAAATGAAACCCCAGAAGAACAACTAAGTGAAGTGGAAATAGCCAAGCTCCTGGAAAAAAATTTAGAATAATGATAGTGAAGATGATCCAAGATCTTGGAAAAAGAATGGAGGCAAGCATTGAGAAGACACAAGAAATATTTATCAAAGACCTAGAAGAACTAAAGAACAAACAAACAGTGATGAACAATACAATAACTAAAGTGAGAAATACACTAGAATAAATTAATAGCAGAATAAGTGAGAGAGAAAAACAGATAAGTGAGCTGGAATACAGAATGGTAGAAATCTCTGCCACAGAACAGAATAAAGAAAAAAAAAAGAAAAGAAAAGAAGTGAAGACAGACTAAGTGACCCCTCAGACAATATTAAATGCATCAACATTCACATAATAACAGTCCCAGAAGGAGAAGAAGGAGAGAAAGGACCCGAGAAAATATCTGATAATAGCTGAAAATTTCTCTAACATGGTAAAGGAAACAGTCACCCAATCCAGGAAGTGCAGAGAGTCCCAAGCAGGATAAACCCAAAGAAAAACATGCTGAGAAATGCAGTAATCTAACTGACAAAAACTAAAGACAAAGAAAAAATATTAAAAGCAAAAAGGGAAAACCAACAAATAATACATAAAGGAACTCCCATAAGGCCATTAGCTGATTTTTTCAGTAGAAACCCTGCAAGCCAGAAGGGAGTGGCATGATATATGTAAAGTGGTGAAACAGAAGAAACTGCAACCAAGAATACTTTAACCAGCTAGGCTCTCAGTCAGATTTGATGGAGAAATCAAAAGCTTTCCCAACAAGCTAAAACTAAGAGAATTCAACACCACCAGGTCAGCTTTGAACAAATGCTAAAGGTACTTCTCTAGGTGAGAAAGAAAAAAGCAACTTAAAACAACCTTGAATATATGCAGACTGCTATGTCAAAACCTTATGGAAACAGCAAACCCAAAAACTACAATAGATAACACACACATAAAAGAAAAAAGCAATCCAAACACAGCACTAAAGATGGTGATCAAACCATAAGAGAATAGAACAAAAGAGGAAGGGAAGCAAAAAGACCTACAAAAACAAACCCAAAACAATTAAGAAAATGGCAATAAGAACATACCTATAAATAATTACCTTAAATGTAAATGCATTAAATGCTCCAACCAAAAGACATAGACTGGCTGAATGGATACAAAGACAAGACCTGTATATATGCTGTCTACAAGAAACCCACTTCAGACCTAGGGACACATACAGACTGAAAGTAAGGGGATGGAAAAAGGTATTCCACACAAATGGAAATCAAAAGAAAGCTGGAGTAGCAATACTCATATCAGACAAAATAGACTTTAAAATAAAGACTGTTATAAAAGACAAAGTAGGACACTACATAATGATCAAGGGATCAATCCAAGAAGCAGATGTTTGTAAATATATGTGCACCCAACATAGGAGCACCTCAATATATAAGGCAAATGCTAATAACTATAAATGGAGAAATCGACAGTAGTGGGGGACTTTAACACCCCACTTTCATCAATGGACAGATCATCCAGAACAAAAATCAATAAGGAAACAGAGACCTTAAATGACACTTTAAACCAGATAGACTTAATTGATATTTACAGAGCATTCCATCCAAAAACAGCAGAATACACATTCTTCTCATGTGCATGTGGGACATTCTGCAGCATTGAACACGTGCTGGACCACAAAGTGAGCCTTGGTAAATTTAATAAAACTGAAATAATATCAAGCATCTTTTTCTACCACAATGCTATGAGATTAGAAATAAATTACAGGAAAAAAAATGTAAAAAACACAAACATATGGAAGCAAAACAATACGCTACTAAATAACCAAGAGGTCACTGAAGAAATCAGCGAAAATCAAAAAATACCTAGAGGCAAGTGAAAATGAAAGCACAACAATCCAAAACCTATGGGATGCAGCAAAAGCAGTTCTAATAGGGGAGTTTATAGCAAAGCAATCTTACCTCAAGAAACAAGAAAAATCTCAAATAAACAACCTAACTTACACCTAAAGCAACTACAGACAGAAGAACAAACAAAACCTAAAGTTAGTAGAAGGAAAGAAATCATAAATATCAGAGCAGTAATAAATGAAATAGAGATGAAGCAAACAATAGCAAAGATCAATGGTTCTTTGAAAAGATAAGCAAAACTGATAAACCTTTAGCCAGACTTATCCAAAAAAAAAGGGAGAGGACTAAAATTGATAAAATCAGAAATGAAAAAGAAGTTACAGTGGACACCAGAGAAATACAAAGGATCATAAGAGACTACTACAAGCAACTGTATGCCAATAAAACAGACAACCTGGGAGAAATTCTTAGAAAGGTACAATCTCCCAAGACTGAATCAGGAAGAAATGGAAAAGATGAATAGCCCAATCACAAGTACTGAAGTTGAAATTGTGATTAAAAAACTCCAAAAAAAAAAAAAAAAAGCCCAGGACCAGAGGGTTTCACAGGCCAATTCTATAAAACATTTAGAAAAGAGTTGACTTTATCCTTCTGAAAGTGTTTCCAAAACTTGCAGAGGAAGGAAAACTCCACAACACATTTTATGAGGCCACCTGCACCCTGATACCAAAGCCTGACAAAGATACCACAAAAAAAAGAAAACTACAGGCCAATATTACTGATGAACATAGATGCAAAAATCCTCAACAAAATATTAGCAATCTGAAACTAACAATACATTAAAAGGATCACACACCATGATCAAGTGGGATTTTTCCCAGGAATGCAAGGATTTTTCAATATCTACAAATCAAACAGTGCGATATACCACATCAACAAATTGAAGAATAAAACCCATATGATCATCTCAACAGATGCAGGAAAATGCTTTTGACAAAATTCAACACCCATTTATGATAAAAACTCTCCAGAAAATGGGCATGGGGGAACATACCTCAATATAATAAAGGTCATATATGACAAACCTACAGCTAACATCGTACTCAATGGTGAAAAGCTGAAAGCATTTCCTCTAAGACCAGGAACAAGGCAAGGATGTCCACTCTCACCACTTTTTTTCAACATAGCTTTGGAAGTCCTAGCTATGGCAATCAGAGAAGAAAAAGAAATAAAAGGAATCAAAATTGGAAAAGAAGTTAAACTGTCACTGTCTGAAGATGACATGCTACTATACGTAGAAAATCCTAAAGACACTACCAGCAGACTAGCAGAGCTCATCAATGAATTTGGTAAAGTTGCAGGTGACAAAATCAACAGACACAAATCTGTTGGATTTCTATACACTGACAACAAAAATCAGAAAGAGAAATTAAAGAAACAAGCCCATTTACCATTGCATCAAAATGAATAAAATACCTAGGAATAAGCCTACCTTAAGATACCAAAGACCTGTTCCCCAGAAACTATAAGACTGATGAAAGAAGTAGAAGGCAACAGAAACAGAAAGATATATCATGTTCTTGGATTGAAAAATCAATATTGTCAAAGCGACTATGCTACCCAAGGCAATCTACAGATTCCATGCAGTCCCTATCGAATTACCAATGGCATTTTTTCACAGAATTAGAACAAAAATTCTTCAAACCTGTATGGAGACACATAAGACCCAAAATAGCCAAAACAATCTTGAGAAAGAAAAAAGGAACTGAAGGAATCAGGCTATACTACAGATGTGACTTTGTGAGCCAGACTATACTACAAATCTATAGTTATCAAAACAGTATAGTACTGGCACAAAAGTAGAAATATAGATCAGTGGAACAGGATAGAAAGCCCAGAAATAAACCCACACACCTATGGTCAATTAATCTATGACAAAGGAGGCAAGACTATACAATGGAGGAAAGACAGTCTCTTCAATAAATGGTGCTGGGGAAACTGGAAAGCTACATGTAAAACAATAATGTTAGAACACTCTTTAACACCATACACAAACATAAACTCAAAATGGATTAAAGACCTAGATGTGGAACTGGACACTATAAAACTCTTAGAGGACAACACAGGCAGGACACTCTCTGGCATAAATTGCATCAATATCATTTTTGATCTCTCTCCCAGAGTAATGGAAATAAAAATGAAAATAAACAAATGGGACCTAATTAAACTCAAAACTTTTGCACAGCAAAAAAAACCATAAACAAAATGAAAAGACAACCCACAGAATGGGAGAAAATATTTGCAAACTATCTGACTGATTAGGGATTAGTCTCCAAAATTTAAATAGCTCATGTGGCTTAATATCACCAAAACAAACAACCCCCAAAATGGGCAGAAGACCTAAATAGACACTTCTCCAAAGAAGACATACAGATGGCCAAGAGGCAAATGAAAAGATGTTCAACATTGTTAATTATTAGAGAAATGCAATTCAAAACTACAATGAGGTATTACCACACACCAGTTAGAATGGCTATCATCAAAAATCCACAAACAATGAATGTTGGAGAGGGTGTGGAGAGAAGGGTACCATCCTACACTGTTGGTGGGAATGTAAATTGGTACAGCCACTGTGGAGAACAGTATGGAGGTTCCTTAAAAAACTAAAAATAGAGTTACCATATGATCTTTCAATCCCCCTCCTGGGCACATATCCAGAGAAATGCATGGTCTGAAAAGATACATGCACCTCAGTGTTCATTGCAGCACTGTTTACAATAGACAAGATGTGGAAGAAACATAAAATTCCATCAACAGATGAATGCATGAAGAAGATGTTATACATATGTACAATGGAATATTACTCAGCTATTAAAAAGAATGAAATAATGCCATTTGCAGCAACACAGATGGACCTAGAGATTGTCATACTGAGTAAAGTTAAGTCAAACAGAGAAAGACAAATATATGATATCACTTATATGCAGAGTCTAAAATAAAAATAATACAAATGAACTTATTTACAAAACAGAAACAGACTCACAGACTTAGAGAACAAATGTATGGTTACCAGGGGGATGGGTGGGAGGAGGGATAGTTAGGGAGTTTAGGATTGACATGTACACACTGCTATATTTAAAATGGATAACCAAAAAGGACTTACTATATAGCACAGGGAACTCTGCTCAATATTATATAACAACCTAAATGGGAAAAGAACTTGAAAAAGAACAGATACATGTATATGTATAACAGAATCACTTTGCTGTATACCTGAAACTAACACAACATTGTTAATCACATATACTCTAATATAAAAAAACAGTTTAAAAAAAAAAAGAAAAATTAAGACACAAATGGTACCAAAAACAAAAGCCTGTAAGACTGACATGACTCTTACTCCTCTCTATCCTCCTTTACCTGAGTACTTATTCTATTAATCCTCTAACTAAATCACCTCTCTACTATGAAAATACCCCAAGACAGTAAACAAAAGTCTACCAACTTAGTGGTCTTTCAACTGGAACAGTTCCAAGGCCAGAAACCTAAAAGAATACTTGCTTGCACCCTGTTAGGGGTACATCATTAAACACTAGCCCAGAAACTGATGTCTCATTTGCAATCAGTTGCAACACTGGAAAAACTATTGTCCTTTACGGTTTTGTGCAACTTCTTTGACATCAACTTGAACCCCGACATATCTACCCTCAGAAAAGGGCCCCATATGGGCCCCTCCTAGGGCTGACAGGACTCCAACAGATTCTCTGGTAAACTGCAACCAGTTATTCCCTTAACTAAAATTAAAATTAATGGAATACCTTGTCACATTCTGGTAGATAGAGAACTACACTCTCTACTTTAAATCCCACTTTCTCAGGAGCTTGCAGATAGAATCCTAAGAAAACTGGCAGAAACCAGAAAAGGGTGAAAATTCTTACCAGAGTTAGCTCTCCTGGATTTCTGTAGTCCCAGGAAAGGAAGGTAAAATTTCAAGTTGTTCTTTCCCTTCCAAATCCAGACTCTTGTGAATGTGGTTTGAGGGTACCCATTGGTTATTGATCCTTTTTTTGTTCCAGGGACAGCTATTGCCTTCTTATTTGTCTCATTTTCTATCCTGAGAACTTGGTTTGGCTTTCTGCCTGTCTGGAGCATGCAAGTTATTGGTTCTCCAATATCAAAAAAATAGTTAAAAAAAAAAGAAAAAAGAAAAATTAAGACACAAGAAGTACCAAAATCAAAAGACTGTAAGATCAACATGACTCCTACTCCTCTCCAGCTAAATGATGAAATTAAACACCCAGAATTATGACCTGACATAAATGTGGATTGCAGTCGATTTGTGGCCAGGATCCTATTAACAGTTGTCAGCTCTCAAGGGAATTGTCTTTCTTTCCTTTTGTTATCTTTGGGAGTGGCTCTGGATTTAGGAAGAATAGTATTTTTGCACCCTCTGTGGGGATGTCTTTTGTGTCCATGGGATTTTTCAATACTGCCAGTGTTAACGGAGATTAGATTCTTGTCTCATCACAAAAAGAACTCAGAGATGAGATGGAGGCCAAGAAAGCAAAGTGAGGATTTATTAAGGGATAGTATGCTCTCAAGGGATGAATGGGCACTCAGGTGAGTAGCTGCCATGAGTTTCTTTGGCAAGCTGGTTGTAAGAGATGTGAAAATGAATGGGCAGAATATTCACTGAGGAAGAAGGGGTTTTGGGTCTTATTCCTGATTTTCATCTCAGTTCCACCTTCCCGAGGGGAGAGGGATTTTTGTCCTTATTTAGCTTTGATTGGAAGTGTCATGGCATCAGTGCATGATGGGTACTTCTTATCTGCAAGGCTAATTTTATTGTAATGAGGCCATAATGAGCAAAAGTTTACATTTGGACACCAGATATTCTGCCTTTTCCCACCTTTCTTTGTCTGCCTCTAGAACCCCTTGTCACTTCGAGATTTATATCTTCTGGTCAGCCTGGAGGTTCCTGCTTTTCTTTGTCTACCCAAGGACCCCCGTTGTTCACGTGATGTATGGTTTCCTGCCACCTAGCCCATGTCCCTCTTTCTCTGCTCATATCTAGCTATCTGCCTGTTCTAACACCAAGAATATTTACTGTTTGCTCTGGATAAAACTTAGCTAGGTATTTGAAAGAATTTTTTTCAAAAGTAGCTCTATGGTCAGAAGTTGGTTAAATTGGAAGCTGACGCTGAGAACCTGATAGAAACTTTTGTTCAGGCCTTCTTCCCTAAGCTAATTGAAACTATACACCCAGAGGGAAAGAAAAAAACATTTCAAAGACAAACGGCTCTAAATCTAGAACACAGGGATCTTTTGATTTCTATCTCAGTTGAAGATCTTCTCCCTGATTTAAAGAAGTAAATTCAAGATAATGTGGTTAGAGAGTCAGTTCCTTGATATCATTCAGGTTGACACCCAGTTCTTTGATAAATTAAAGGCAACTGTGCTTGTCTTACAAATTGAGCCTTCATCAGAAGAGAAAAAGCCCACCTATCCCTTTAACCAGTCCCCAAACCTCCATATTCATTTCAAAAGGCTTGTAGGTATTGTCAACAGTCTGGTTTTAGGGAAAAAAGTCCTTCTTGGTGGAAATTACATTCTTTCTCTGCTCCTTTTGAGATGTAAATATCCTACCTGGTCTTCTCTAGCAAGCACAGAGGTAGTTATTATCAGATGGGAAGAAAAAAAAAGAAGGCATATTTGAAAACTAAACCTATGAAAAAAGCTTAAAAGTCTTTGCCACAAATACCAGTGAAAAGTTCAAGACATCTGAGAAGAAAACACATGTGTAAACAGCTATTCCTTTACAAACTAGTGAGTTTTGTATTATTGTGTATTTTGTATTATTGTCTCATAGCTAAAATTTTAAAATGAAAGCATTTCATTTTAAACAAGATCTCTGTTTGCCTCTCTCTATATGCTTATATATGTCTATATATATGTGTTATAAACGTGTAATATTTTTGTACCTCCAGATGGTATTGCCAAAATTACTTTGTAAAGAGCTCTATTGAATTGGTTTATAAAGAAACATTATAAAAATCAAGTATACTCTCAGAAATAGAGAAACTAACCCAAATGTTTTTCAAGTTCATGTGATCTATGATAATTTTCAATGAATAAAGCTTGTTTATTGATTTAATTTAAAAAGGCATGTCTTGAGATCTATCATTATTAAATATAATGTAGACATTCAACTTTGAATTTACTTAGGTTTACTAAAAGTCAAATAAGCTCATGTTATCTAAGCATGTGTTAAGAACAAATAAACAGATATAAGACAAAAGTTTATAAGTAAACTTTTCACCAATAACTATGCTTTATAAAAGGTCTACTTAAAAATGGTTTCCAAAATCTTTCTGATAATTTGAAACCTTAAAGTTATACTGCAATAAGTTAAATGATGGATATTCATCAAATATCTAGATCATTTCCAAATAAGACAAACACTGAAACATTAATTACTGAACATATGTTTATCCACTTTTGACTTCCTTTTACAGAGAAACTAAAGATATTTGTGTTTATTAGTAAACATGTCTTGTGCCACACTGAAAAATTTAGTATGAGGAAGAATATATTTCTAAAATATATTAGATATATTAAAAAATTTGTCAATCACAGAATGCTAGTGTAACTGAGAGCCCACAATTGCTTACTTCTTAGTTTCCACTAGGAATTAAGTATTCTAAGGGTTAAGAATTATAATTAACATATGCAATTAAACCTAGTAGACTTAATAAAGGAAACATCTCTATACAAGGAAAGTAGGATGTGTTTTTGGTAAGAAAAAGTAGGCAGATGTGGTTGTGGTCAAGGAAAAAAGAGTAATTTTGTCCTAAATTAAAATAGCTGGTTGTTCCAGAATGAGAAAAGTGGGAGAGGGGGTGAACATAGAACAAAATCTGAATGGATGTAGAAAAGTTGTAGAAGTTTTGTGAAAAGGAATGTTGGAAAAAGAATTGTATATGTGTCAAGCTAGCTAAGATTGGAATGAATTTATTTAGTTTTTTAAAAATGAGTTTTAATATTAATGATACACCAGTACAAAATTAGAATTTGGTTTTCTGTCTGTTAAAAGAACAAAGTTTTCTTAATTTATTGACCTACCCTTAATAAGAAAGTACAAACAATTTTTTTTTTTTTTTTATCTTTTAAATAATCTGCCCGGAAAGTAAAGATTTTGTGTTTTCCCAAAACAATTTACTGTATTTAATTTCATCTTATCAGGTCTTTGATTACTTAAGAAAACCCACTCTCCTCAATATTAAAAGAGCTAAGGTTTGTATAGCTATGTAACCGTCTGTATTTACCTTCAAAGTCCTTGTCACATTGGTTAAATGGGTATTTTTTAAAAACTCCCCCAATATCAAATTCTAAATGAAGTCTTTTTCATCTCAAACTAATTTCAGTATTTTCCAGAGAGCCCCTGGAACATCTCAAAAGATTTGTTCTCTCTATTTATAAAAAGAGAAATGTTTAACTAATTAGGCTTATTTGATATGTTAAATTGCATAGGAAGTATTGTCACATAAGAAGTGATGTATATTTGTATGAGTATTTATTATTAATACAAATGTTCCAGAAACTAAAATTCCTAAAAATCTGGTATGTCCTGATATAATATTATCAGTCATAATTACCATTATCATCTTAAAATATTGTCACAGAAATAATCAATTTTCTTGCCAATGCCATTATAATGAACACTAACCAATTCTCTAACCATGGGGATTTTTAAGTCTTATATTTTTCAGACAGTTATTATTTTACTCTGAGGTTTTTGCAAAAGTAAGTTTCATGGAAAGAACCCTACCAAGTACACTTGACCACTGGCACTGCTGGCAAATTGTAAGTTGTCAAACCTTGGGTGCATATTTCACAACTGAATTAGGCCCCACCTTACCTATACAAGACCCCCTCTGGTCCTGTATAAATGCCAAAGACCTCAAAATCAAATGGAGTAGGAAGAGAAATAACTACATTGAGGTAGATTGCTTCATTCCAAAACATCAGATCAAGAACATGTTTTTCATTCTTCCTTCCCTCTCTGAACATCCTTTTCCTAATTCTTATACCATGAAGGTCTTTATAATTCTTTTGTCCACTTTTTGCCTTGACCTGGTCTGGAAAGATGGCATTGTTCAGTATCTCAGGCCATTTCAAAAGAGAGTAATCCAGCCTCCATGTAACTGTTGGATTTGCCGTGATGCTGGTGATCCTGTAGTTCTGCCCACTAAGAACTTCTCCCTGATTTCCAATGTCTCAGTTTCTCTGAAACAAGCTCACTGGATAAACACTTCTGAGGAAGTAAAGGCACAGTTACATGAAATACATAAACAGGCCAACAGGCTTAAAGAAATATCCCTCTATTTGGGATTATTTCTTTGACTTATTGATTCTAGCTGGTTTGGGTCATGGAGAACCTGGCTCAGGAGTGCTATCCAAACCATGGGCATTGTTTTGTTGTTAATAATTATAACTGTCTCCATAACATGCTACATTCTCTCAAAAGTTTTAAATGCATGTGGGCAACCACTGACCAGCCAATGCAAGTTAAACAGACAAAGAAGACCTCATTCAAAACTTTTGCAATAGGGGCAAGATATTCAACTCCACTCCGCTAAAACAAAAGCGTGGAGGATTTTTAAATGCTGGGATAAGCCAATGGCAAAGTGCTAGAGGACATTAGGAGAGTGGTTGACCAATGAGATGGTGTTGAGAAAACTAGTAAAGTAGTCTTGTTCAGGCTTCAGAGGCAGAAGTAGGCCCCTGACCGACTTGTGACCCTGTCTAGACTCTGTGTCTGCCTGCACACCTAACAATTGTTACTAAAAAGTCAAGCAGCACTTAAGATAAGAAAGGGAGTAAGTCTTGAAGTTTCTTGAGCCCTGGGGATCTGGCCAGTCCCCCGTGGTCTAGAAAATCTTTTGACTCACACGGTGAAACCAACAGCACTGTTACAGTTAAACAGGAGCTGCCTTTTTGCTCATAAACTGATGATATCAGATTGTAGACTGGGATTATAAACAGAAGCCCCCAGAACTGCAATTTGAAGTCTCGCCTGTGAGTTGAACGCATGGCCCAGGACCCTTCCCAACTGGGACTCCAGATTGCTGTTACTTGGGACTTCCCAGCTGCTGTTTGAATCTGGATGTAGGTGTTGGCCCAATCTGATGATGTATACTCTGTTATGTCTCTCTAATACTTTTATTCATCCCCTTCTAATGACTGTATATTGAAATTAAGTTAAATAATCTTCTATTAAAAATTATTTAAATCTGTTCAGTTGTGTGAGACAACTGGTTATTTTACCAGCGAATCCAACAAACCTTGAAACTAAAAGTAGGCTTTTGGCAAAACAGATGGGGTCATCTGTGTTTGCTAATTGTCCCTTTTCAGAGTTAGGTTCCTACCCTCCCATGGCAAATGGGAGATGGGATGTTATCATTCGTGTTGATTCCATTTCACAGAGATGATCCCACTGGTCCTGAGAAAAACATTCCAGTAGTGTAGAAGATTAACATCTCAAAAGGGCAGAGAAACAGTTTACAAGTTTTCTAAAGTAAATGCTTTAAGGAAAGGGAGGTCAGGATCTATAGTCAAGAGGTCTTTAGAAAGTTTAGATAAACTGAGGGGAAATGTAAGGCAGTCTTTGTCACTGCCTAGCTCAGGACACTTCAGGAAACTATTATCTATCTGATGATCACAGACGAACAGCAGTGCTGAAGCAGGCAATTCACAGGGAAATGGCTGGAGACCGCTGCAAAACATGTTCTTTTAAAAGCCAGCCTCCTCATCTCTGCACAAAAGTCTAACTTTTCCTCTAAATACGCTCTTTGCTGCACCTCACAGGTTTTGATTTGTGATAATCTTGCTACTGTTAAATTCAAAACATTTTCTAATTACATTATGATTTCTTCTTTGATGCACTAATTTTCAAACATGGGATTTCTAGTTAACGTTCTGCAATTAATTTCTAGCAAACTTTTATTCTTGTCAAAATATGTTATTTTTACTTAAATTCTTTGACATTCATTTGCTCAAAATTTATGTTCAAATATTTGGTAAATTTTGGTAAATGTTTTATGCATAACTGAAAACTGTTGGAGAGTGCAATGTTCTCTGTATAGCCAATTAAAACAAATGTGTTATTCCTTTATTCCTATTATTTAAATCATCCTTATTCCTACTGACACATTTTGTGTCCTTTTTATGTCAGTTATTGACAGAGAGCTGTGTTAATATCTCCCACTCTGAAGATAGATTTTTGTTTTTCTTCCAGTAATTCTGTCAAGACTTGCTTTATACATTTTGAAATTATTTTATATATTCTAAAAGGATTATCATTTTAGCAAATTGAATATTTTATTATGTTATTTTCTTTTCTCTAACAATATTTTATATCTTTCTAGGTGTTTGTTTTAAACTAATATAGTTAAAACAGTCTTTTTTTGGTTATAGTTTTCTTGGTGCAATTTGTCCATTTCTTTGAATTCAAATTTTGTGGATTGAATTCAAATTTTGTGGGGTTTTGTGCATTGCTTGTGAAGAGTTTCAGTTTTAATACAGTCTATTAAATTTGTCCACTACTGGAGTATTTAATATATCCAATTACAGTTACTATAATGACTAATACATACATTTGTTTAATTTATTTTATTTTATATTATCTACTTTTCTTCCTGTTTTTTATATATTTTTCTCTTTCTTACACTTATTTGAATAGATTTTTTTGAATCATTCAATTATTCCTACTACTCTTTTGAAATTTTTGTTCTCTATTTCAATTTAATTAGTAAAGAGCTCAGTAATTACAGTGAGAATAATTAATTTATTACACTACAAAGTTAATAATTATCTCCTTCTTCCTCAAGAAAAATGAAAGGACTGATTTGAATTCATCATTTTTCTAACGTACACTGTCACATTTATTTATTGAAGAATTTTAAGTTCCTCAATAAATTATTATTAGCTTTGTATGTAGGCAACACTCATTTAGCTTTAACCATATATTTACCATTCTTTTTTGTTTTTCCTTTCAACTTGTTCTTTATAATTTTTTTTCTGAAATCATTTTCCTTTTCATGAAGTATATATGTAGATTTTCCTTTAATGAATGTTTACTCTTTTATTTTTTGATGTCTAAATATTAAATTAATTTACCCCTCATTCACAAAAATATCATATCTCTGTGTATAAAATTATAGATAGATACATTTATATTTTGTATCTTCAAAAAATAATTTAACTATGTTCAGGCTTCCATTATTACTAGTGGAAAATCAGCATTTGGTCTAGTTGTTAGTTACTTTATTATAACAAAAATTCTTTCCTCTAGCAGTCTTTTAGATCTTCTCTAAAGCTTATCTTTTATGTGCTATAGTTGGTCTATGACAGTAGTTCTGAAAGCATCATCTCCAGACCAGCAACATCAGTATAATCTTTTCAGATATGCAATCATGAGATATTTAGTGTAGATATCTTTATATTTCTCCTCTTCTGAATTGGTTGAGCTTCAAGAATCTGGGGGTTTGTGCATTTCATGAATTTCCCCGATATAATATATTCATTAGGTTTGTTCCCTCCTCTCTCTCTCTTTCTCCTGAGACTTTAGTTAAAATTTATAACTTCTCCTTCCATACTGCATATATCTTAATCAATTTTTAAATTTTCATCTCTTTTTTTCCCTCTGGCTTCATTCCATGTGATTTCTTTGTATCTAGTTTCCTCCTAAATTGTCATCATTGTATATAATTTTCTAATGAATCAGTAGAATTATTCATGTAAATTAATGTATTTTTTGTTTTTCTTCATATTTTATTTTTAGTTTTACTTTTCAAATTTTGCTTGTCATTATTTGCTCTTTTCATTCCCTGTGAATATGGTCAATAAGGTTTCTTATTTTCCAAAACATTTTAAAGATAATTGATTTGTATCTGTATCTGCTAACTCCATCACCTTAAATCATTTTAGGTCTGTTTTCCTCATCTATTGTTTCTCCTGGTTCTAGATCATGAAGCTTTGTTTCATTTTATATTTACTAATTTTTTGGCATACACTGCTAATTTTCCTGGGAATTTTTTACATTGAAAGTCTAGCACATGAAGTGAAGATAATTTCTTGAGGAAAGTTTGCTTTCGTTTCTTCTAATATCTTTTGTGGAGTTGCTGTTCTAGGATCATTTTAAATTATATTCCTACCAGAGATGAACCAAGCAGCCAGAGAAGTATACAATCAATCAGGCTACACATTTAAAGTGAATTTCTCCATCTTTGTTCAGTGCTAAAACATATATATCATTAGTTACCTCACAGTCCACTGATGATAATAGCTCTATTTCTATTCACCCTTGTATTGATGGTATAACCTATTAATGTCCCAACTTTACAGAAGAGGATAGCTTGTTAGTAGCCCCTGGAATTTTCAGTAGCCTCTGGAATTCATATATTTTCCCATGCTCCATGAGGTCTCAAATACTCAGCTTCACCAAATTCAGCAAATATTCTAAATGTAAAATGTGTATGTTGTATTCCTCTTGCATACCTAAATTTAAGCCTTCACTTAATCCCTTGTCCGATTATTCTTAACTTTCTTTCAAGGTCGTTGGTGATTTTAATTTTGTAAGTTGTATTATATGCAGTATCCACTTTTTAAGTGAGAGAATAAATTTTGGCTCTGAATGCACTGTTATTGGAAACAGCAACATTGTCTCTTTAAAATATAAATAACTAAAACTCTGCCATCATATAGATGTTAAAACATTTCTTTGTCCGTCTTGTAATTTTGAGTCTTTAGTATAATAGTTATTTGAAGGTATTTTGAGTATCATGTATTTGTATGTCTTTCTATATGTAAGTTTCTCATTGGGAGCATAGTGATAAGCAAGCAGACTCATTTATTGCCCTCACAAAATTTAAATAATAAAGAAAAAGCAACAATAAAACAGGCAAATATTAGTCTGATGAAAGTCTCGATGATGTACAAAGTGCCATGCTTGCTTATGGAAACAGAGCCACATCTGTTGAGGGATATGAAACATAATTTACATGGATATGTGGAAAAGTATGTTTTTCACTAGAAACTGGAAAATGTGTGTCTCAAGCCAAAAGAGGGGGTGTGATTAAAACTGAGAGGAAAAAATAAGGGACAAAGACCACATTATGGAGTATCTTACAAATACAAAGTGAATCATTGTGTACAGCATGCTTACTAATGCAAATTAAAAAATTGTATTAAATTTTCTCCTAGACTACTATAAAGGCAATAACATACACAATCTTAAGTAGTATATGCTTTTTAAAATCTTACAATAAATAACGCTGTTCTAAACTGTTCATTTGCTGAGACATCTCTTACATCATGTGGTTTGCACACTGTAAGATGGAAAAGTATAGGTACTTCCCATTTATTTGGAAATGATGGAAATAATATTAACTTTGAGGGAAAAACTATTCAAATCAAAGTAGACTAGGTAAGTTTAATATTTGTAGATCAAAGATAGGAAGACTAGCCCTAATAATTTAATTGAGGCTTCAGTGAATATACAGATGGTATTCTACTTTTCTATGGAATACAAATTTGTTCAAAGTATGAATGTAAAAACTGTCCAGTAGACTGGTTATAAGGAGTGTTTTATTCTAGGAAAATTAAAAAAAAAAATTTAGAAACTTATAATTAGACTTCTGGAACATAATTAGTTTTTACCCAAAGAAATCATGTTTCACAATAATTAAGAATGTAAGAACTTTCCTCAAAGAACCTGCCATGATTCAAGAACTGAAATGTTTTAATTTACCCAAGGAAAAGTCAAGTATCCCTTCACCACTTCTGCCTTTATCCTTGTCAGCTTCCCAAAGTCTATAGACACACTTGCTCTCTGGCTTCTTCCTGCTCCTCACATTCAGATGTGAAGCATATAGGTTAAGCCAGAACACAAGCTCTCTTCATAGTTGGAGTAAATTCTGTAGCCTGAAATATAAAGACTGGAAAGTAGGACAAGGGCAGCAAGGAAAAGATGATAAATCTCAAAAAAAGTTACTTTGAAATCTGACAAATTCCTTATTTAAGTTTTCTCACACCTTTATGTCACCTTACTATAATCTATTAAATAAAGGATTTAATGAGAGATTACTTAATGTTATAATTAGCTTATTTCACAAGTGTCTGCATAATATTTTTGAAAATAACCTTAGTTTAAATGTTTAATTACAATCAAAATGTGATTTGTTATGCAAATACAGTAAAACTTAACTAACAAGAATGAAAAAATGAAAATTCCCTTAGGGTCTGAGATACTGCCAATGGTAAAAAAAAAAAAAAAAAAAAAACTTGATTTTTTTTTTGCTCATATTTCTCTTTTCCTACCCATTTTAGTTTAAAAAAAATAAATTTTACAGGAATGTTTTGCAGTGCTTAAAAAATGTTTTTTATTTTGCCTTCTCCCAATAAAAATGGACATGAACTCTTTTAGTATTGATATATATTTACTAAAATTTCATTATTTCTAAAGAAATTTGGTGCCTTACTTTTTAGATTTACCATATAATGTGTTAATTCAGTTCCCTGTTGAGGAATATTTGTTTCCAAATGTTTATTATTTTGGACAATACTACAAATTCCACCATTTTTCATATACGTGTACACCCTTAAAACAGCTTCTTTATAGAATCTTTCTTAAATGAAGAATTATTTGGTCAAATAGCAAATAAAATTTTGCTATATATTCTGAGATTGCCTCAAATATTATCTTGCAGAATGATAATTTAGAGATAGAAATCTTCTGCTTGATATATGTCATTTTTTATTTAGGAAAATTTTCAGAGTTCCAGTAGTTCTACATTATTAAAGACTTTTCTTTTTTTACAGCATCCTATTCTTTATGTGGATGCTATATTCTCTACAAACACTCTGAGACTGTAAATTGGATTTTTTTCTAAACTTTTTAACTTTTTCTATTTCCTTAATTATTTCTATTTCCTTTGGGGGCAGTTTTTCTTATTGTTCATTTTTATTCATATTTTATGATGATGGTTTTATGTAAATATGTGAATTTTTAATACTTACTGACATTTGTGACTGAAAATTTGGGTTGACCCATAAAAGTGACTCGAAGGGAGAGGCCTATGCAAGGTTACATGATGAAGGTGCACTATGAAGGTATACTTAGGCAAATCAGGATTCCTACATTTGCAATATTAGAGGGAGGTTTTCACTGAATTTCTAGTATATATTTTGCCATTTCCTTTGGTTCCATTGTAAAAGCCTAAAATTACCTTGTACTCTATTCTGTTTCTTTCCCCAGCCTTAACACGTTAACTTTGTTTTGGTATATTTACTTACTTTATTTAAAAACATTTCTTCTGAATTTAGGCAGGAATTTAACAAATTTCCTCCTAGTGACTCTTATATGCAGAGAGTTTAAGTGACAATGACCTGACTTTTCAATAGGCCAACATTTAATTAATTACTTACTCCTTCCTTTTATACTTGATGACAGTATGCTAAGCTTTCCTGTGGCTATCTTCCTGAATTGCTTTATATTTTTCTTTACACATTTTTTTAAACAATCCAAGTCAACACTGATTTATTAAACATCCTGTGATAAAATTAGAATTCAGCAATATAATGTTTTATTTTTTAAAAGTCAGTTTGAATAGAAGATAGATAGATAGATAGATTTCTAAAATAATAAATGAACCAACACCAGCAGCATTTTTGCCACCTCCTGAAGGATAGCTATATATCTGTACTTCAGTGTAAGAAACATAGAATCTTTTCAAGGTTGTTAGCATTTATGCTGGAAGAGGCAAGGAAGCAAATTAAAAGGTCAACTATTACAACCATTATTATTATTAGCATTATTCATAATAATAAGAGTAATAATGGCTAACTAGAATAAGTTGAATCTGTGTAAATACATGAATTCATACTGCTACTCAAAAGATGAAAGAAAATATGAAGTACAAAAAAGATATTTGTTTTATAAAAGTTACAATTGGATGAATTTATTTGAAATGGTTTAAGAATTCTGGGAGTGATAACATATGCACAGCTCTTTTGTTACTTTTGTGAATGATATGTATGTTTTATACATCTGGGGCATCTGGCAGGAACAAGGAGCTGGCCAAATGGTTCAAAATGAAATATCTAGACAGAGAGAGTAGTTACTGTCAATAAAAAAAAAAAGGCTAACTACTCACAAAATCCAACATACCTTTAGAGGTGAAACCCCCTAATGCGTTGGAACCACCATATATAATAAAACACAGTTTTTCTTGATAGTATTAACAAAACAGGTCAATGAATCACAGTGATATGGGTGATGTGATGTTGGACAAGCAATTTTTTTTTTTTTTAATTTTTTTTTATTTATTTATGGCTGTGTTGGGTCTTCATTTTTGTGCGAGGGCTTTCTCCAGTTGTGGCAAGTGGGGCGCCACCCTTCATCGCGGTGCGCGGGCCTCTCACTATCGCGGCCTCTCGTTGCGGAGCACAGGCTCCAGACGCGCAGGCTCAGTAATTGTGGCTCACGGGCCTAGTTGCTCCGCGGCATGTGGGATCTTCCCAGACCAGGGCTCGAACCCGTGTTCCCTGCATTAGCAGGCAGATTCTCAACCACTGCGCCACCAGGGAAGCCCTGGACAAGCAATTTTTAAAGCTGTCTCATTTTAGAAGGAGCCAAGAATTTTGAAAATATAATGATAAACTTAGACAAAACAAACTTGATGCCAAGTAAAACGCTTGAAATTATAAGTAAACTTTAAACTGCCCTCATGGGGAGTACAGCCACGGATTGTAAAACAACTGGATTATTTATTTCACAAAATCTGTTGGACCACAAGAAAGTATTGTTTGTCAGGTTGTATTTCCCTTTTTATATTCATTAATTGAACAAGCAGGTATTAAGTCCAAATTAGTTTTTTTTCTTATCTTTTTAGCTTGAGTTGAATGCACATGTTATTTACATACTTATAGCTTTATATATAGCAATCTGTAAATATTATCAATGTTAATATTAAATATAACAATGAAACTGTTTAAAACTAATAATCATTAGCAAACTTTTATATTTGTTTTATAACAGAAAAAAGTATGTTGATGAAAGGTGAAATCTATAATTATATTTATAAATACTTCATGACCTTACTAAGATTTACACAATGTCATTTCTTCTTTAAGAATAAAGAAGTATGTTTAATTTATATATTTTTATATATCTTCTATTTTATGCATTTTTAATTTCTATAATTTTCCTGTAATTTTCCCCTGAAAATTAAGGGAAAAACCCCTTCATTTTGTGGTGTTTTATTAATATTTTTTCTTGGACTTCTTGTTTTCAGCTTGTGCATGTCCATTTTAATTTGTAGGAAGTGTATAATTTTGTTTTTGTTTTCTGGGAGTAGTTTTCCTCCAAAATGTATTTTTTATGTATCTTTTGATTTATTTCTGCTTTTTAAATGGAATATCCTTGTATGAATCTTCATTTAAATAAGGGAAACTTTTCACAAAAATAACATAATTCTCCTTGAGTTTCCAATAACTTTGTTTGAACGTTTTGTCTGTATATAACCTTAAACATTGCCTGCAGGGCCAAGTATCAGAGATTTGTAATTAAATAAATCTTTCAGAATTTTGTTTTCTTTTTTTGTTGTTCTTCCTTGAAAAGGAGAGATAAAATTGTGGAATTGGTTGTGCTATCTAGTAGTTAATAAATTTAATTATCTATGGAAGTCTGGTAGCATTTTTCCTGCCCTGTAGACATGCCTATATTTTTGAGTTAGATTTTATTTTTTTTCTCTGGTCTTTCTGCCAATCTTCTCTATAGAAAATAAAGCAATCCTGTGCTACTGTGTCATCTATGATGAGAAAAACAGAACTACTACCCAGACATCACTGGATCCTGTTTTCAAGAGGGCAGATAGAATTGAATCCAGCAAGGAACCAGAACCTGTGCCATCAATATCATGTGTGAGAAAATAAAGAAGGCATGGGTTTGCTTCTGATTAGGTAACTGGCCTCAAATGGAAAGTTTTCTGATTTACCCATGGGCTCTTAACAACACAATACTACTCTTACCAACCCAAACATTATTAGTAGATGCCTATAACATTCTCTTTTAGTCTCTGTTTCTGTCTTTCCCAATTTCTCTCTCCCTCTCCCTCTGCCTCTTTCTCTCTCATTTGGACCCAACATATAGGTATTAAAAAATAAAAAAAATAAAAATTAAAAAAAAAAAAACCTTGAGAAATGCTGTTTAAAAAAATTCTGGCCCAGTAAATATTAAAAGTATACTTAAAGAGATAATGTGTAAACAAAATGAACAAGTGGGTTTTGCATGCAATCTAATTGTTTGGAACATGGAAAGCAAAAGACTAGGCCACTTTTCTCTACATATCTTTGATTCTTTACTTTTACTCTTATTATGTCAATCATTTTGAACTTCATCTGATTCTTGGTGCTGTGAGTTAATTCTCACCAATCAAAATTCTAACAATTTTAACCCCAGTTAAATGTTACAGTAGAGGAAGCACTTTTGAAATATTAGGCATAAATATAAAAGTGGTATACTTAACAATTGTGGTTTAAGTCACCAATAAAAGATTGAGTGCATGTTATAAATTTTCTATGAGATATTGGAGATCTTTTTAAATGGACAATTTTTATTGTCATTTCCTCACTGCATATCAATATATTGGGTTTCTTTCCTATACATTTCTCCTTTTTGGTTTGTTTAGCCTCTAACAGAACAGATACTTCTGAATAGACTATTAAAATTGAGATTTTGCTTACATAGCAATAAGAATGAGGGGCATTCAGCAATCAATTGCGTTTTCCAGATGGTCTCAGTCACCTTCCTTTCTTTACGGTCTAAGCCAAATATTAAACCCTCCACCTTAGGTTACTTTCTCTTAGTTCCATAACTACCTGCAGCATTCCAAGACTGCATAGCTATTAACAAATTTATGTTGTTAATACTGCTATAGATTAGGAAAGGACAGTCCTTCTCAGGACAAGACACTGAGTCACCTTTCATCTATTCCTTTTTCTTTTACATTTTCCTTTCATCTACCTTGTTCTTTTCACTTCTTCAATAAGGTTGCCCTCATTTAAACTATGGTAACACTTTTCATAATCTCTTTATCTTCAATCAAATGTGATCAATAGAGAAATAATTTTATTTTGTAATGCTTGGGCAGGGTTAAAACTTAGCTGCCAGGAGATTTTTATTCTAATGCTTAGCTTTCTCCAATTTTAAGTACTACCTTTTTCTGAGAGAACATTAGGTTAAAAAAATATTATCATAGAAATAAAATTTATCAACATTTAAATTTTCAAAATATATGATCTACTAGATAATGAAAAATTATGTATTTACTTGTTTCACAATGCTCCTTTATATAGGTTTCTGTTGTGTGATTTATGTATTATAGATATAGAGTGCAAAATGATTTATGACTACTTATTAATTTTACTGATACCCTCATTTTCTTTAGAAAAAAATCTAGGCCTTGTACTGACATTAAAATCCTGATAAAGTGTAATTGTAAGAATTGACTATCCCCTTTACACACACACACACACACACACACACACACACACAAAATCATTTTGTTCCATTCTACCAAGCCAATGCTCACCTTTAGGTGATAGATTTTCAGTGCAGTTCAAGCCTGTTAACTTTAACAGGAGCTTATTGGAACAGTCATAGTGAATGATGTAAAAATTGTGCTGCTGAGACTCAATTATAAGGTAGAATACTATTCATTCTCGATGATTACAGTGCATCTGAGATTTTTTTTTTTTCATCTTTCTTATCTAGCTCTATGTCACAATTTGGTGTTTCATCTACTCACATAGATAAATTCAGTTATCTTTAACACTTGTGATTTTAATCCATATTTCCATTTTATTTCATTCTTTCTTAACCCTAAAATTTACATGGAAGCTGACTAATGTTTTGTTTATTCTAACATACATTTCTAGCAACTCCATCACTGTTTAAAATACTTTTTACACTAGTACAACAATTTCAAATGCAACTATGAACATCTATTGATATTTTAGTTGTAATACTAAATAACACCAAAGTAAAAAAGTCTCTGAGAGTATTTTTTAGTAAGTTTTTTTGCTGTTTTTATATTTCAATCAGTAAGATGTTGAATCTGTTTTTTTTTTCATGCAATTCCAATAATTTAGTTTAAAAACAGATATAGCCATAAGAACAGATTGGGAACCAATGACAACATAAAGATGCATTACCCACGTTATGTTCAGGAATAATCTTTTGTGAAAATGGATCATTATGAAATAGAATACTGAATAAAAGTAAAACTGATGATTCTATATACTACTTTTTCTCCACTAATATGGAAATAATAAATCTAATTTATGTGGCTACTGAAGTTACAGGAACGGATGGAAGTTCAAAGAGGAAAGATAGAACAGAGTGTAGAAGAACTCTGACATCCAAAATTTAATTAATAAAGAAATTGTTGACAAATAATATGCCAAGAAGTGGTTTTGTAATAATCAAGGACATTTGGTTACTGGCTAAATACTGAGATTATTGTTAATTACTTTTATGTTTTTGTAATATTATCATGGTCATATTAAAAATTCGTCTTTTTAGGTATATCTAAGAAAAAAATTGTGTAGAAATAATATGACATTTTAGATTTGCTTTAAATAATCTATGTTGGAGGATTGAGTTAAAAGACAAATTCAACACTAAAAATATGTTGATAATTTGTAAAAGCTAAATACTAATGGTTAAATACTAATCTAGACTTTTCATTTTAAATATACCTGGTTTAAAGTTTTCTAATATATAAGCACTGACATGCCTATTCTTGGGTTTGCTGATCAAAAGTTGGAGAGTGGAAAGATCATGATCTTTGGAATCAAACAGACAGAGATTTAAGCCTGGGCTTCTCCAGTTGTGTAATATTAGAGGCATTAGTGAACATTAGAAGTTTTAACTTTTTATCTGGAAAATAGGGATATACTAATAGCTATATATTTGTGTATGTATAACTTACTAAATATATAGCACTAAAAATGTAACTAAAGAGGGTGCTGATCTAAGAATTCTGAGTATGTTAACTCATTTAATCCTTAAAACAAACCTATGAGGTAGTTACTATTGTTATGCCCATTTTATATATGAGGAAACTTAGGCAGAGAAAGTTTCAGTAATTTGCCAAAGTTTACACAGCTTTTAAATTTGTAAAGTTTGGATTCAATTCAAACAGTGTGGTGTGAAATATGTTCTGAATCACCATAACATCTAGCCCTTGTTATCTAACAAATACAATTGTTATATGTTATATATAGATATCCCTGTTATATTCCTTTGAACTCTCAACAACTAAGACACATACAGAACATGAAGGAAAAGAAATATGAGGCCGTCTAATAATCAACAAATGCTAATTTCCATGATTAGAAATACTTCATGATTTCTACTAGTTTCAATATCTGAAAAAAACTATCGTTTCCTAATCACATGGACTGCATATTGTTGATTTTTCTGTGAAATGATATATTCAGGCTTGTATATTCTTGCTTTACAGAAAATAACCCAGAGTAAAACATGATTTTTTTTTTTTCTTTCTCAAATGAGAACTAGCTTGCCTTCTGAGGAAGAACATCCTTTTTCTTTTGTTTTCTGTGGTTTTGATTACTGTTCCATATTTGTTAGTTCATTAATTTGTCCATTAAATTAATAAATACCAGGCACTGTGCTTGATGATGAAGATATTAACAGTGAACAAGATAAACATGAATCTTGTCCTCATGGAGTTATATTCTTTGGAGAACTAAAGAGTAATAAACAATTATGTAAAAATGATATAAAAAGTGCTGGAATAGGGGAAATATGAACAATATATGGCATTGACAATATCCCTAAAATAGCTTTAGCAGGAATGATGGAAAATTCATAGAGAAATTTATACTGAAGCTAAACTTTGAAAAATATTACCCTGCTATGGAATTATGTAAAATTATATGTTAAGAATCAAATGTAACAACATATGTGATATCCTTGAGGAATATTAACAAGCACAGATATAAGTTTAAAGTGGGTTCGAATTTAGGTTTGAAAGGAGTATTAAAAGATATGTCTAGACAGATAAGCTGGAACCATAGAATGGAAGACACAATCTCTGTTAAAATTTTTGTGCTTTATTATAAGGATAATGGATAGCCAATAAATATTTAAACAGATGATCATATTTGCATTTTAGAAAGATTATCTTGGCTTCAGTGTGAGAAGTGACTGGAAGAAATCAAGACTGTAATCAAGAATACCACTTAGGAGGTTGTTACAACTATCCAAGAAGAGATTATGGTTTTTGCATTAGAAGAGCTTTACTAGTCTTTCACAGAAGTGGGAAAAAATTAGATATATTTATAAATTAGTATTCAAAGGACAATAATTGAACATAAGGTTGAATTCAGAAAAAAAGCCTCAGAATTATACCTCAGTTTCTAATTTGAGCATCTGGTAGGTGGTAGTATTACTTTTTATTAATCCAGAAATAACAGGGAAAGAAAATGTTCTGGGACAATGATTAGGAGTCTAGTTTGGGATATTTCAAAATTTGTCAGCCCTGAGGTGCATATAAAAATTTCTAATCATATTTCAATATATTGTAGTAAATTATTATGAGAGATAACTATGGTGGATGATATTGGTCTTGAGTAATTAAGAATCAAATGTCAGAGAGGTAGTGTATATATGTACATATATACACTACCAAATGTAAAATAGATAGCTAGTGGGAAGCAGTCGCATAGCGCAGGGAGATCAGCTCGGTGCTTTGTGACCAGCTAGAAGGGTGGGATAGGGAGGGTGGGAGGGAGGGAGACGCAAGAGGGAAGAGATATGGGGATATATGTATATGTATAACTGAGTCACTTTGTTATAAAGCAGAAATTAACACCATTGTAAAGCAATTATACTCCAATAAAAACGTTAAAAAAAAAGAATCAAATGTCAATTGAAGCTATTGGAATGGATAAAAATCAATGCATGAATATTTTTTTCCCAGTCCAGAAGAATCTTTTTTATTGAATCATAGTTGATTTACAATATTGTGTTGCTTTCAGGTGTACAGCAAAGTGATTCAGTTAAATGTATACTTTTTTCAGTTTATTTTTTGTTATAGGTTATTATAAGATGTTGAATATTGGACTTCCCTGGTGGTGCAGTGGTTAAGAATCTGCCTGCCAAAGCAGGGGACACAGGTTCGAACCCTGATCCAGGAAGATCCCACATGCCGTGGAGCAACTAAGCCTGTGAGCCACAACTACTGAGCCTGCACTTTAGCGCCCATGAGCCACAACTACTGATCCCACATGCCACAGCTACTGAAGCCTGCGCTCCTAGAGCCCATGATCTGCAACAAAAGAACCCACTGCAATGAGAAGCATGCACACTGCAACCAAGAGTAGCCCCTGCTCTCTGAAACTAGAGAAAGCCTGCGTGCAACATCGAAGACCCAACACAGCCAAAAATAAATAAATAAATAAATTTATTTATTTAAAAAAAAAAGATATTGAATATTGTTCTCTGTGTTATACTTAAATTCTTGTTGCATATCTATTTTATATATAGTAGTGTGTATTTGTTAACCCCAAACTCCTACCTTATCCTCCCCCAACTTTCCTTTCCCTTTCAGTAACCATGAGTTTGTTTTCTATGTCTGTGAATCTGTTTCTCTTTTGTAAATAGATTAATTTGTATTATTTTTTAGTTTCCACATATAAGTAATATCATATAATATTTGTCTTTCTCTGACTTCCTTCACTTAGTATGATAATCTCTAGGCATATCCAGGCTGCTGCAAATGGCAACATTTCATTCTTATAGCTGAGTAATATTCCATTATATATAGATAGATAGATAGATAGGTAGGTAGATGGATAGATAGATATGCACATATACACATCTTCTTCATCCATTCATCTGTCGATGGACATTTAGGTTACTGCCATGTCTTGGCTATTGTAAATAGCACTGCTGTGAACATTGGGGTACATGCATCTTTTTGAATTAGAGTTTTCCTCTTTTCTGGATGTATGCCCAGGAGTGGGATGGAAGAATCTTTGTCTTACTGGAACATCGCAGCAAAGAAACAGGAGTCTCAACTCTCAAACAGAGCCATGGGTATTACAAAGCAGACTTGAGTTTTTATAACCCTTCAAGTAGCCAGAAGCAGATAGGCTATTGTTGGAAGAGATCTGGCCTGGGAGCTAGAAGATACTGGCCCCAAATAACCTCTCTGCATTTCTCCTCTTTGAGGCATTGAGGTTGAGTTACGGCAGTAATTCTCAGTCTTGCCTGCATGATAAACTTACCCACCAAGGAGTTTCTAAAAATCCCATGTCCAGGCTGCACCCTACACTGATTAAATAAGAACCTTCCAGACATTCAACAGTATTTTTTAAAGCTCTACAAGAAGTTCCAGTGTTTAGCCAAGATTAAGATCCATTAGTTTTGGAGATATCCAACTCTAAACATTTTATGATGTTTTCTCAATATATCTAAACAATGCTTTGGTCAGGACAAAGCAATGCATGTGGCCTTGTGGCTCCAAACAGAAGAGTCCTCCACTCTCACAGGTGGAGGGGGCGGGGCACTGGAATAGTAACCACAGATGCATTTGTTCTCAAACTCACCTTCTCATGTGCTCTTTAGGAAGAAGAGCTCCCTGGCTTTACCTGACCATTTTAAGGAAGGCTCAATCCCAATATATCCAGCTGACCAAAAAAAAAAAAAAAAAATCAGCTTTGGCATCAGCACTTCCAAAAGGAATCATGTTTTCCCAACCCTGCTGATTCAGGATTATTTTCTAATTTCTCAGGTGGAGATTGAGAAACTCAGGGGCTGGCTTTTAAGTAATTCTTGGCTGCATGAATATTGAGAAGACTGAGAAATAGAACATGACTCCTACTGAAGGGAGGAGGAGAGGAAAAAGATTCTCCTGGGTACCTGTGAAGGTGTGCCAGAAAATTAGGTAGAAAACCATCGACTTGCCATGACCTTAAGTAAAAGGAAGATAGTGGGTCAAGAAATAAATGTTTAGTTATGTAATATGTTGTCCAGAGTTAAATAAGTCTTTTCATGAATATCCCAATGGAATTATTAGGGTAGAAATAAGATTTCAAGAAGTCAATGAGTAAATGAGAGTCAAAGGAGAGAGACAAGGAATATAGAAAACTGTTTAAAGGAGGACTGTTCATGTTAAGTGTTCATATCTGGATATTTATCAGAGAGAAATCTGAGTTACATCTGTCTCCTGGATTAATTTTTAATAATATGATTTTTCATTTTCAAAAGTATGACAGGGCTTCCCTGGTGGTGCAGTGGTTAAAAATCCACCTGCCAAAGCAGGGGACATGGGTTTGAGTCCTGGCCCTGTAAGATCCCACATGCCACGGAGCAACAAAGCGCATGCACCACAACTACTGAGCCTGTGCTTTAGAGCCCGTGAGCTACAACTACTGAGCTCACATGCCAAAACTACTGAAGCCCACGTGCCTAGAGCCCGTGCTCCATAACAAGAGAAGCCACCACAGTGAGAAGCCTGCACACCACAATGAAGAGTAGCCCCTGTGACAGAACAGCTTCAAGATGGTGGAAGAGTAAGATACGGAAATCACCTTCCTCCCCACAAATACATCAGAAATACATCTACATGTGGAACAACTGCTACAGAACACCTACTGAATGCTGACAGAAGACCTCAGACCTCCCAAAAGGCAAGAAACTCACCACGTACCTGGGTAGGGCAAAAGAAAAAAGAAAAAACAGAGACAAAAGAATAGGGATTGGACCTGCACCAGTGGGAGGGAGCTGTGAAGGAGGAAAGGTTTCCACACACTAGGAAGCCGCTTTGCAGGTGGAGACTGCGGGTGGCAGAGGGGGGAAGCTTTGGAGCCATGGAAGAGAGTGCAGCAAGGTGGGTGCAGAGGTCAAAGCGGAGAGATTCTTGCACCGAGGATCAGTGCCAACCAGCACTCACCAGCCGGAGAGACTTGTCTGCTCACCCTCCAGGACAGGTGGGGGCTGAGAGCTGAGGCTCGGGCTTCAGAGGTCAGATCCCAGGGAGAGGACTGGGGCTGGCTGCCTGAACACAGCCTGAAGTGGGCTAGTGCACCACGGCTAGCTGAGAGGGAGTCTGGGAAAGTCTGGAGCTGCCGAAGAGGCAAGAGACTTTTTCTGGCCTCTTTGTTTCCTGGTGTGCCAGGAGAGGAGATTAAGAACCCCACTTAAAGGAGCTCCAGAGACTGGCACGAGCCGCGGCTACCAGCACGGACCCCAGAGATGGGCATGAGATGCTAAGACTGCTACTGCAGACACCAAGAAACCTGTGTGCAAGCACAGGTCACTATCCACACCTCCCCTCCTGGTAGCCTGTGCAGCCCGCTACTACCAGGGTCCCGTGATCCAGGGACAACTTCCCCGGGAGAAAGCATGGCATGCCTCAGGCTGGTGCAATGTCACACCGGCCTCTGCCGCTGCAGGCTCGACCCGCATCCATACCCCTACCTCCCCCTGGCCTGAGTGAGCCAGACCCCCGAAAACAGCTGCTCCTTTAACCCTGTCTGAGTGAAGAACAGATGCCCTCAGGCGACCTACACACAGAGGCGGGTCCAAATCCAAAGCTGAACCCCGGGAGCTGAGCAAACAAAGAAGGGAAAGGGAAATTTCTCCCAGCAGCCTCAGGAGCAGTGGGTTAAATCTCCACAATCAACTTGATCTACCCTGCATCTGTGGAATACCTGAATAGACAACGAATCATCCCAAATTGAGGAGGTAGACTTTGGGAGCAACAATATATATGTATATTTTTCCCTTTTTCTCTTTTTGTGAGTGTGTATGTGTATGCTTCTGTGTGTGATTTTGTCTGTATAGCTTTGCTTTTACCATTTGTCCTAGGGTTCTTTCTGACTATTTTTGTGTTTTTTTTTCTTTTTATTTTTACCTAAACATTTTTTATTCCTAATAATTATGTTTATTTAAATTATTTTATTTTATTTTACTTTATTTTACTTTATTTTCTTTTATCTTCTTTCTTTCTTTCTTTTTTTTCTCCCTTGTATTCTGAGCCATGTGGATGAAAGGCTTTTGGTGTTCCAGCAAGGTGTCAGTGCTGTGCCACTGAGGTGGGATAGCCAAGTTCAGGACACTGGTCCACAAGAGACCTCCCAGCTCTATGTAATATCAAATGGAGAAAATCTCCCAGAGATCTCCATCTCAATGCCAAGACCCAGCTCCACTCAATGATGAGCAAGCTACAGTGCAGGACACCCTATGCCAAACAACTAGCAAGACAGGAACACAACCCCATTCATTAGCACAGAGGCTGCCTAAAATCATAATAAGGCCACAGACACCCCAAAACACACCACCAGACGTGGACCTGCCTACCAGAAAGACAAGAGCCAGCCTCATCCAACAGAACACAGGCAGTAGTCCCCTCCACCAGGAAGCCTACACAACCCACTGAACCAACCTTAGCCACTGGAGACAGACACCAAAAACAACGGAAACTATGAACCTGCAGCCTGCAAAAAGGACACCCCAAACACAGAAAGTTAAGCAAAATGAGAAGACAGAGAAACATATAGCAGATGAAGGAGCAAGGCAAAAACCCACCAGACTTAACAAATGAAGAGGAAATAGGCAGTCTACCTGAAAAAGAATTCAGAATAATGATAGTAAAGATGATACAAAATCTTGGAAATAGAATGGAGAAAATACAAGAAACGTTTAAAAAGGACCTAGAAAAACTAAAGAGCAAACAAACAGTGAGGAACAACACAATAAATGAAATTAAAAATTCTCTAGTAGGGATCAATAGCAAAATAACTGAGGCAGAAGAACGAATAAGTGACTTGGAAGATAAAATAGTAGAAATAACTACTGCAGAGAAGAATAAAGAAAAAAGAATGAAAAGAATTGAGAACAGTCTCAAAGACCTCTGGGACAACATAAAATGCACCAACATTCGAATTATAGGGGTCCCAGAAGAAGAAGAGAAAAAGAAAGGGACTGAGAAAATATTTGAAGAGCTTATAGTTGAAAATTTCCCTAATATGGGAAAGGGAATAGTTAATCAACTCCAGGAAGCACAGAGAGTCCCATACAGGATAAATCCAAGGAGAAACATGCCAAGACACATATTAATCAAACTATCAAAAATTAAATACAAAGAACAAATTTTAAAAGCAGCAAAGGAAAAACAACAAATAACACATAATGGAATCCCCATAAGGTTAACAGCTGATCTTTCAGCAGAAACTCTGCAAGCCAGAAGGGAGGGGTGTGACATATTTAAAGTGATGAAGGAGAAAAACCTACAACCAAGATTACTCTACCCAGCAAGGATCTCATTCAGATTTGACGGAGAAATTAAAACCTTTACAGACAAGCAAAAGCTGAGAGAGTTCAGCACCAGCAAACCAGGTTTACAACAAATGCTAAAGGAACTTCTCTGGGCAGGAAACACAAGAGAAGAAAAAGACCTACAATAATAAACCAAAAACAAATAAGAAAACAGTAATACGAACATACATATTGCTAATTACCTTAATGTAAATACATTAAATGCTCCAAGCAAAAGACAGACTGGCTGAGTGGATAGAAAAACAAGACCCATATATATGCTGTCTACAAGAGACCCACTTCAGACCTAGGGAAACATACAGACTGAAAGTGAGGGGATGGAAAAAGATATTTGATGCAAATGGAAATCAAAAGAAAGCTGGGGTAGCAATTCTCATATCAGAAAAAATAGACTTTAAAACAAATACTATTACAAAGGACAAAGAAGGACACTACATAATGATAAAGGGATCAATACAAGAAGAAGATATAACAATTGTAAATATTTATGCACCCAACAGAGGAGCACCTCAATACATAAGGCAAATGCTAACAGCCATAAAAGGGGAAATTGACAATAACACAATCATACTAGGGGATTTTAACACCCCACTTTCACCAATGGGAAGATCAAACAAAATGAAAATAAATAAGGAAACACAAGCATTAAATGATACATTAAACAATATGGACTTAATTGATATCTATAGAACATTCCATCCCAAAACAACAGAATACACATTCTTCTCAAGTGCTCATGGAACATTCTCCAAGATAGATCATATCTTGGGTCAAAAATAAAGCCTTGGTAAATTTAATAAAATTGAAATTGTATCAAGTATCCTTTCTGACCACAACGCTATGAGACTAGATATCAATTACAGGAAAAAATCTGTAAGAAATACAAACACATGGAGGCTAAACAACACACTACTTAATAACCAAGAGATCACTGAAGAAATCAAAGAGGAAATAAAAAAATACCCAGAAATAAATAACAATGAAAACACAACAACCCAAAACCTATGGGATGCAGAAAAAACAGTCCTAAGAGGGAAGTTTATAGCTATAGAAGCCTACCTTAAGAAATAAGAAACATCTCAAACAAACAACCTAACCTTACACCTAAAGCTATTAGAGAAAGAATAACAAAAAACCCAAAAGTTAGTAGAAAGCAAGAAATCATAAAGATCAGATCAAAAATAAATGAAAAAGAAATAAAGGAAACAATAGCAAAGATCAATAAAACTAAAAGCTGGTTCTTTGAGAAGATAAACAAAATTGATACACCATTAGCCAGAATTATCAAGAAAAAAAGGGAGAAGACTCAAATCAATAGAATTAGAAACGAAAAAAGAGAAGTAACAACTGACACTGCAGAAATACAAAGGATCATGAGAGATTACTATAAGCAACTATATGCCAATAAAATGGACAACCTGGAAGAAATGGACAAATTCTTAAAACTGCACAATCTTCTGAGACTAAACCAGGGAGAAACAGAAAATATGAATGGATCAATCACAAGCACTGAAATTGAGACTGTGATTTAAAATCTTCCAACAAACAAAAGCCCAGGACCAGATGGCTTCACAGGCGAATTCTATCAAACATTTAGAGAAGAGCTAACACCCATCCTTCTCAAACTTTTCCAAAATATAGCAGAGAAAGGAACACTCCCAAAGTCACTCTGCAAGGCCACCATCTCTGATACCAAAACCAGACAAAGATGCCACAAAGAAAGAAAACTACAGGCTAATATCTCTGATGAACATAGGTGCAAAAATCCTCAACAAAGTACTAGCAAGCAGAATCCAACAGCACATTGAAAGGATCATACACTATGATCAATTGGGGTTTATCCCAGGAATGCAAGGATTCTTCAGTATATGCAAATCAATTAACGTGATACACCATATTAAAAAACAGAAGGAGAAAAACCATATGATCATCTCAATAGATGCAGAGAAACCTTTCGACAAAATTCAACACCCATTTATGATAAAAACCTTCCACAAAGTAGGCATAGAGGGAACTTTCCTCAACATAATAAATGCAATATATGACAAACCCACAGCCAAAATCGTCCTCAATGGTGAAAAAATGAAACCATTTCCACTAAGATCAGGAAGAAGACAAGGTTGCCCACTTTCACCCCTATTATTCAACATAGTTTTGAAAGTTTTAGTCACAGGAATCAGAGAAGAATAAGAAATAAAAGGAATCCAAATCGGAAAAGAAGAAGTAAAGCTGTCACTGTTTGCAGATGACATGATACTATACATAGAGAATCCTAAAGATGCTACCAGAAAACTACTAGAGGTAATGAATGAATTTGGTAAGGTAGCAGGATAAAAAATTAATGCACAGAAATCTCTTGAATTCCTATACACTAATGATGAAAAATCTGAAAGTGAAATTAAGAAAACACTCCCGTTTACCATTGCAACAAAAAGAATAAAATATCTAGGAATAAACCTACCTAAGGAGACAAAAGACCTGCATGCAGAAAATTATAAGACACTGATGAAAGAAATTAAAGATGATACCAATAGATGGAGAGATATACCATGTTCTTGGATTGGAAGAATCAACATTGTGAAAATGACTCTAGTACCAAAAGCAATCTAGAGATTCAATGCAATCCCTATCAAACTACCACTGGCATTTTTCACAGAACTAGAACAAAATTTTTCACAATTTGTATGGAAACACAAAAGACCCCGAAAAACCACAGCAATCTTGAGAAAGAAAAATGGAAGTGGAGGGATCAGGCTCCCTAACTTCAGACTATACTACAAAGCTACAGTAATCAAGACAGTATGGTACTGGCACAAAAACAGAAATATAGATCATTGGAACAGGATAGAAAGCCCAGAGATAAACCCACACACATATGGTAACCTTATATTTGATAAAGGAGGCAAGAATATACAGTGGAGAAGACACAGCCTCTTCAAAAGTGGTGCTGGGAAAACTGGACAGCTACATGTAAAAGATGAAATTAGAACACTCCCTAACCCCATACACAAAAATAAACTCAAAATGGATTAAAGACCTAACTGTAAGGCCAGACACCATCAAACTCTTAGAGGAAAACATAGGCAGAACACTCTATGACATACATCACAGGAAGATCCTTTTTGACCCACCTCCAGAGAAATGGAAATAAAAACAAAAATAAACAAATGGGACCTAATGAAACTTAAAATCTTTTCCACAGCAAAGGAAACCATAAACAGGACAAAAAGACAACCCTCAGAATGGGAGAATGTATTTGCAAATGAAGCAACTGACAAAGGATTAATCTCCAAAATTTACAAGCAGCTCATGCAGCTCAATATCAAAAAAACAAACAACCCAATCCAAAAATGGGCAGAAGGTCTAAGTAGACATTTCTCCAAAGAAGATATACAGATTGCCAACAAATACATGAAAGAATGCTCAACATCATTAATCATTAAAGAAATGCAAATCAAAGCTACAGTGAGATATCATCTCACATCGGTCAGAATGGCCATCATCAAAAAATCCACAAACAGTAAATGCTGGAGAGGGTGTGGAGAAAAGGGAACCCTCTTGCATTGTTGGTGGGAATGTAAATTGATACAGCCACTATGGAGAAAAGTATGGAGGTTCCTTAAAAAACTAAAAATAGAAGTACCATACGACCCAGCGATCCCATTACTGGGCATATACCCTGAGGAAACCATAATTCAAAAAGAGTCATGTACCAAAATATTTATTGCAGCTCTATTTACAATAGCCAGGACATGGAAGCAACCTAAGTGTCCATCAACAGATGAATGGATAAAGAAGATGTGGCACATATATACAATGGAATATTACTCAACCATAAAAAGGAACAAAACTGAGTTATTTGTAGTGATGTGGATGGACGTAGAGTCTGTCATGCAGAGTGAAGTAAGTCAGAAAGAGAAAAACACGTACCATATGCTAACATATATATATGGAATCTAAAAAAAGAAAAAGAAAATGGTCAGAAGAATCAGGGGCAAGACAGGAATAAAGATGCAGACGTACTAGAGATTGGACTTGAGGATATGGGGAGGGGAAAGGGCAAGCTGGGAGAAAATGAGAGAGTGGCAGGGACACATATACACTACTAAATGTAAAATAGATAGCTAGTGGGAAGCAGCTGCATAGCAGAGGGCGATCACCTCGGTGCTTTGTGACCACCTAGAGGGGTGGGATAGGGAGTGTGGGAGGGAGGGAGACGCAAGAGGGAAGATATATGGGGTCATATGTATGTGTATAACTGATTCACTTTGTTATAAAGCAGAAACTAACACACCAGTGTAAAGCAATTATACTCCAATAAAGATGTTAAAGAAAAAAAAAACACAAAAAGAACTAACTCCCGCTTGCTGCAACTAGGGAAAGCCTGCATGCAGCAAAGGAGACTGAATGTAGCCAAAAATAAATAAATAAAATAAATAAATTTATTTTAAAAAAAAGTATGACAGCCACTACTCACCTACTAGAATGTCCAAAATCTAAAACTGACAATAGTAAATGCTAGTGGGTATGTGGAACAATAGGAACTGTCATTCATTGGTGTCAGGAATCCAAATGACAGAGCCACTTTGAAAGATGAAAGACAATTTGGCAGTTTCTTACACCACTAAACACAATCTTACCATGTGTTCCAGCAACTATATCCTTGGTTTTTATGCACAGGAGTTGAAAACATATGTCCACACGAAAACCTGCACAAACATGTTTATAGCAGCTTGGTTCATAATTGCCAAAACTTGGAAGCAGCCAAGATGTCCTCAGTGGGTGAGTGGATAAACTGTGGTACATCCAGACAATGAAATATTATTCAGCACTAAAAAGAAATGAACTATCAAGCCATGACAAGACATGCAAAACCTTAAATGCATATTACTAACTGAACGAAGACAACCTGAAAAGACTACATACGGTATGATTCCAAATATTTGACATTTTATAAAAGGCAACAGCAGTTGCCAGGGGTGAAATGAGGGAAAGAGATGAGTAGATGAAGCCCAGAGAATTTTTAGAGCTATGAAAACCCTCTGTATGATAGTATAATGATGGATATATGTCATTAGACATCTGTCCAAATCCATAGAATGAACAATACCAAATGTGAACTCTAAGTTAAACTATGGACTTTGGGTGATTATGATGTGTCCATGTAGATTCATCAATTGTAACAAATGTACCATTTTGACAAGTGATGTGAATAATTGTGAGGCTATGCGTGTGTGGGAGCAGGGGATATATGGCAAATCTGTATCTTCCCTTCAATTTTGTTGTGAACCTAAAACTGCTTTAAAAAAATATAAAGTCTTTAAGTTAAAAAAAAAAAAATTGTGACAGTGATGTCCTGGTTCCAGATAAGATGAAGTCATCACACTGCACCCTATTTCTCATACTGAATCCTGAACAGAATAACATGAAACAACCATTTGAAGACTCTCAAAAATAAAGAGATGGGGAAAAGACCATCATTCAAATTACCACTGAACAATTTTTGAGTTTACTAATTTTCCCCTTCTAGTGTTCCCCATTTTGAACTCATCACATCCACAAAATTCAGAGGTGACACTAGCATAGACAGAAAGGAATCCAGGGGAATTCCAATAGTTCTGCCTTAAGAAGTGAGAAAGAGGCCACAGAGAAAGAATGCAAATTTCCCATATTGTTCTTTTTCTTCTCCTCCCCCTCCTTCTTCTTCTTCTTTGATTTTATCCATTTTATCAACCCCAGCACTTAATTAATCCTGTGAAGAGTAGAAACCTAAAAACTCTAGGGAAGGGGAACCTCTCTTGACATTTGGAGATGTGAGGAAAACGTGATCCCAAGAAGGTGAGTAAATACCTATTGCTTTTTTCCTTCTCTCTTTCCTCCCATCACTTGCTCATGAAATAAGGACCATGGACATAAATGTACAGGAGAGAATAATACAGAAGGTCCTTGCTTTCTTGTAGGGGATCAGACAAGGGATCTCCAGGAAACAAGAAAGTTCAAAGGAGAGTGTGGACAGGGAGGATCTCAGGAAGGTACTTTGTAAATTTGTAGACAGTAAATTTTCAGATATTAGAAACTATGGTAAGAAGTCTGGAGTGGAACAATCTCTCTTACCAGAGAAAGTTCCTTAAAGACAGAACCCTTTTCTTATGTCTTTGCAAAATTAAATGTGCTATTTATCCCACCACAGATTTTAGGAAAGTCTCTGTTCACTCAGTCATGTGAAGTCAACTAAATATTTTATTTTATAAATTGCAGTAATGATGATTTTGCATCCCTCAAAGGAGATGAAAATGATAAATATTTGAAATAAAATGTTTAAAAGTTGGCTTGAGAAAATCTTTTAATTCTGTTGACCTTCAGTTTAGCATTTTGCAACATAGAGTAATAAGTATTATTACAGTAATAATAATAAAACTAACATTTATATAGCAAGAGTTAATTCTCACAACAACCTTTAGATGAGGATAATCCTATGAGAGGGACATTGAGATACAGTTTTTTACTTCCCCAAAATTCATGTTATATGCGTATTGTGTTCCTTTCACCAGGATAGGGGCTTAACAAGTAAACATGGGCTAAATTTCTTTTCAATGTGTAAAGCAGTGTAGAAAAATTAGATGAAGTTAATATGCAAAATAAAGATATTAATTAGTTTCCTTTTTTTTTAATTTAAACATTCTGTGTTATTAGAAGGAAATGATTCTGTACCTATTGAAATAAGGGAGAGTAAAAAGAGACCATTAATGATATGATAACAAATAAACTAGTTACCAATTAGAAAAAATAAAATCTTTAAACTTCAGTGAGTTCAACAGAGAATCTCATACTGTGATTTGACAATTAATACAGAACTTACCTTAAGTGTGTTGGCTTAAAATAGCAAAATAACTTTAACTGAATAAGCACTTTTGCTTGTTAGAGAAGAGATAAATTGACATACTTTTCATAGGAATCAGTGTAGTGACTTTAATATAATATTCTTGTGGAATCCATTAATTCACAAAATGGAGGGCTTTATTGTCTATAAAAGTTAAATAAGTGATATGGTTTCTGTAAATATAAGGTACCATTTCTCAGGTAGAGCATATTAAGCAGAAATAACCAAGTTAACTTATAATTCAAATGCCAGGCTAACCTGAGAATAAAATATGGCTAATATGGTGGTTATAACATGCTGATTCTATGATTTTAATTAAACCTATAACTTTGGGAACTCTAGTTGCCTGCAAAAAGTCATGGCCACATATTCTTAGACATTTTCTGGAAATATTTAACATCTGAATACAAGGATAACCAAGATAAAGACTAATGTTCAAAGCTGAATGCAAAATTGAGAATTTGCTAGCACCATGTTCTGACACAGCAAAACTACCAGCGTGAATGCCCCTGAATTATATTTCATGATGACAACTGTAAAAGTAAATGTAAGTATTATTTTCTTTTCCTTACATTCACATTCTTATTGCAAACTCCACTATCTAAGAATAAGAATGAGCTTTTATATACTAAATAGTAATTAACATGACAAAAACTACAGTACATGGAAACTAGCCCTCTTCTTCTAAACATGGTTCATCTATATAAAACTTTGATTTATTTTTTTAAATTAATTCGGTACTCAGTACTCATTTGAAGTGAAGAGTGGGAAACGTTACTGATACAGAGTAAAGCCCTCAAATTCTGGTATGTGGAATAGAAAAATTGGCAAATAGACACAGTGGAACTTGGGGGACACAGAAACATGACTTGATTGAAGATTGTGGCATGAATATGAGTAACAATAAGCTTTGATAACTAAGATTCTGATCATATGAGAGTCTTACTTTGGTGTTTTGGTGCAGCTTATAATTTTGACTGAAGTTGAGGGGCTGATTTTTATAGAGGCAACCAGACTTAAAGCAAATGCTGAATACCTCGAAAATACCACAGACTTCAGGTCTCACAAAAGTGTTTGCTTCTGGGTAACACCAAAAGAACTGAGAAAGACATCCAAGGCAAAGACCATGGAAGACCAGCCAAAGTTGGCCAGATGATGGCCTTAGAAATGCTGGCTGAACAGGGTTCAGTAAGCAAACCACAGAAGCTGGGGTTGCAAAAACCTAAGATGCAAAAGTCAATGAAATTGACCTCCATGCAAAACAAGCATTTTAAATAAGCATAGATTCTAAGCAGTCATAGACTCTCAAGCTGCTGACCTTGAACTACATGAACAAAATTTGGCTTAATATTGCAGGTAAGGTTGAGGCTGACTTAGATCGTTTAGGTATGGGTCAACAGAACATAACTGTTACCTTTAAACTTCAAAATCGCTGAGTCTTCTAGGCTGAAGAAGACTAGAGAAACTCTTCTTGAAAAATTTTATTGTGAGCCTAGATAGTCATCTTTGGTTGCTCAAATTACATTCTGTTTGGGCCAAGAAGGAAACTCTGGATGGAGTTAACTGGATTCACATTCTCAACAGTCCCTTCCTCAAATTATCTCTGTATTGCTTATCATATACAACATGAAGGTGATCTTCTTAACTTTAAACCGACTCATAGTCAGGGAGAGAAGAATAAAACCACTGTAGCACAGTAATAAACATGTAATAAACTTCCACATGTAAGTGTGGAAATTACGACAATTTATAATTTACAGGGGGATTGAAAAAAACAATGAAGTACAAAGAGGTTATAAAAATAAAAAGGATTTGAATATACTCTATGGAAAATGCCTCACATAAGACATTGACTGGAGCTATCACTACTGTTCATTTCTAAATCTTGGGAGAAGGGGGCAATGTCTCTAATGTCAGTCTCTGAGGGAAGAGAGAGCATGCAGAGAGGAAACCTCCTAACCCAGCTATTTAAAAAATGTGCAATGTCAAAATTAACCACTTTTATTTTTACTTCTTTTTTTTCTTTTTTTTTAAATTAATTATCTATTTTATACATATTAGTGTATATATGTCAATCCCAATCTCCCAATTCATCCCACCACCACCACCCCTTCCCGCTTTCCCCCCTTGGTATCCATAGGTTTGTTCTCTACATCTGTGTCTCCATTTGTGCCTTGCAAACTAGTTCATCTGTACCATTTTTCTAGATTCCACATATATGCGTTAATATACTATATTTATTTTTCTCTTTCTGACTTACTTCACTCTGTGTGACAGTCTCTAGGTACATCCACGTCTCTACAAATGACCCACTTTTGTTCCTTTCTATGGCTAATATTCCATTGTATATATGTACCACATCTTCTTTATCCATTCATCTGTCAATGGGCATTTAAGTTACTTCCATGACTTGGCTATTGTAAATAGTGCTGCAATGAACATTGGGGTGCATGTGTCTTTTTGAATTATGGTTTTCTCAGGGTATATGCCCAGTAATGGGATTGCTGGGTCATATGGTAATTCTATTTTTAGTTTTCTAAGGAACCTCCCTACTGTTCTCCATAGTGGCTGTATCAATTTACATTCCTACCAACAGTGCAAGAGGGTTCCCTAAAATTAACCACTTTCTTAAATATTTCGATCAGTTGAATTTGAGTTCACACTGGCATATCCTCCCTTGGTTTTTGAAGTTTTTTCTTGGTTTGCCTTCTTCTTTCACAATCTTAGTCTCTGCTATGGTCTTTGGAATTTGCTGGGTATAATATTAGGTTGGAATAGTGGATTAACATTTTTGGGGGAGGAAGATTCTACTTGGGATAACTGCACTGGGGTTGAAACTGACTTATTTTCTACATTTGGCAGGGGATGGTGCCAAAGGTGAAAAATCAAGTGTGTCTTATTAACTTTCTAAGCTCTTTAAAACATGACTTAATAGATACTTTTAACTAAGCTGATTCAACTTTTAAGATTTTGAAGGAACCATACCCATTCCCAGAGAAAATAGCCCGAGAAGCAACTTCTTAAAGAACTTGATTCCTCCTAGCCAACAAGAACTCTCAGGATGAAACTGAGCAGAAGGCCAAATTATAATAGACATATTTCTTTATCTAACTCATATATGGTTAAACATTGATTTCAGATTTTAATTCCTTCATGTTTGACATTATTATATTTTTATTTGCAAGATAATTGAATTTTCAGACTTTTTTCACCAAGAATTTGACAGGGTTTTTTTTTTAATTAAAATAAGAGGACACCCTATAGTTGACAATTTTATATTGGAATATCTTAGCATTATAATTTTGTGGTTTGCAGATCCTTTGATAGACTATACTGAATAATGTGGTTTGAAAAAATTAGGGTGGAAAATTGAAAGATGTATAATTTTGACTTTGGACATATACTGATTTTGAGGAAAAAGCTAGTTAACACATTATCCTGACCTATTTTCAGGAACATTTGCACAGGTCATAAGTGGTTTTAGGAGAAAACACAAAAGAGTCATGGATAACATGAGAGGACATTTCAGGGGTGGAAAGGAATATTCCCCTCAAGCATTCCACAGCTTTTTCTAATCCAAACCTATTGAACTTAATTTTGGACATGATCAACCAGCAGTGCAACCATCTTCCTCAGAGGAGGCCCCACAGTCTACTAAACAGTCTTTACATATGTTCACGAGGGGGTTCTCAAGCTCTTTGATGGGCATATTCAAAAAGCAAATCATTTCTCATTCATTTTCATATATACTATGATGAAATTTAATAGATGGAATCAATTAAACGCATTGTACATGCGGAGTAATATATTTCAGCTTTTATATTTCTATTTCCTGTCATCTTATCTTTTGTATAGTATCCACAGAGACACAAAAGTAGGTACTACTTTTTAAAAAAATATAAAATAACGTTTAAAGTTTTAACTATAAAAGCCTCACCAATTAATAAAAAATGTTTTTAGGTGCTTTTATCTTATCCCTAAAAATTTGAAACAAAAATATTTTTAACAATATATCCATTACCAATACAAAATATTTCTCAGTCTCCTATTTAAAAGGTAAACAAAGGCAAAGGGAAATAAAAATTAACTTGTTTTTGCACAGTTTTGATTTTTTTTCCCTTAGAATCAGCAAGATTCAGAAACATGATGTATTTCTTTATGGACTTGTTGTCTTTGGACAGGGATAATACAAAAATAGTTAGTGGACGAAACTACAAAAGAGGCTAAAATTATCAGGAGAGGTATAATATTAAGTCATTAAATTCTAAGATGTTAGTTTTACATAAATTTTAAATATTTTTAAAAGTTTTAAGATACTATAACAAATCAAGGCAAAAAAAGTATACTTACTTCATGTTGTATTACATGGGAAAATTTGGGGATTTAAAAATACCAAATTTTTGTACCACAATAAGGTTACAGAGTCTATAGAAAGTATTATCAAACACAGTTAATAAGAGCATAGTAGAAGTACTGAAGACAAATGAGTTAGTCTCTGAAAATGCATGTATTTTGCACCCTAAACATGCTAACCTAGACAATTATGGCAAAAACATAAATACACAATTACATATTCTTTTAGCATTTAGAAGTGTGTCATCACATTTCATATGACCCCTCGAAAACTTTGCTGTATATTTTTAACTGAAAAAGGAAAATTATACCTTAGAATTATGATAAAAATAATTTTGACAATTACAGACCCTAGAGGGGCTTAGGGAATCCCAAAAGTTCTTGGAGTACACTCCGAGAAGTGATGATATAGAAACAAACACAACATCTAGAATGATGGTTTGTTATGCTGCAATAGTTGTATGAGACAAATTTGTTACCAGAGTGTGGTACTGCTGGAAAAAAACAAAACAAAACAAAAATGAAAGCAAACAATAAAACCTCACAACTTTGAGTTTTGGGTCTTGAGACCAAGTCAGTAGCAGAAACTGGCAAAGTACTGAAAAGACTATTTGCAGGAGCTGAAAAATGGTGAAAAAAATGTTACAGAAGGCTGGAAAAATGGTAATCCATATAGTATAGTTTGGACACAAAGGACAAGGTTTCTACTTCTAGTACCTTGGATGATAGAAAAACATGTACCTAATGAACTTTAAAATTTGTGCAATGAGGTTTCAGAAAAGAATGGTGACATATTATGTGGATTTTACAAGGTGCATATGATAGGATACTAGAAGATGAGAAAAACTAAGGAGAGAACGGAAGAGATTGCAAGCAAAACTTAGAAGAAATAGAAGGAGCTTAAAACTCTCTTGGTTAGAAAATAAAACTCTCTTATCTCTCCCCCCAACCCCTGCTTTTAGACAAAAACCCTTCTTAAAGTAAAATACAATCTGGGGCAAAGACAACTAGAGGCATAACTGTAAGTTCCTTGGTAATACCATTGAAAAAGTTAAAGAGATATGCCCTCTCAGGTAAAATGGCTTCTAGGATACCTAAGGGCATTATCTCACAGCATCACAAGCCCAGAGTAGCAATGGTTAGATATAAAGTCTGTGATAATGGCTTTTGACACATAGAATGGAATACATTCAGATTTATAGGAAATAAGTTTTCAAGGGGACTGTATTAGCTCCCATCTTTGATTAAAAGAGACTAAAACTTTCAAGATGGAAATATACCTTAGGCCCCCAAATTTCTCCAGGCTGGAAACAGGCTGAGAATGTTGCTCAAATACCATATAACCCAATGCCTTATTCAGAAGTGTCCAAGAAGGGCTTCCTAGAGAACAGAAAGGAAGGTTGCAGAGAAAATGAACTGGAGAGTTTACATTGAGAAGTTGAACCAAAAGAAAGAACATTCCTTGCCTCTGTACTTTGGGGCCAAAATGTGCTGGCTGGATTGCAAAATGACTGAGCCAGTGACAGTACCTGTCTCCCATTTTTCACCTAATCCAAGGGAATGCTTATAAATTATCCTCTCCCTTAGTCCCCATTGTGTTTTTGGTGTGTGATGAGAAAATAAGTGGTCTTTTAAACCCATAATCATCCAGATCAAGAGGAGCAACACACACTGTGCTACATCTGGACCAAATGTAAATCACAAGATCTTGAACTCCAAGTTTAATGCTATTATCTGATGAGATTTCTGTGGTCCTTGGAGAAATGTTATCATATATTATATATAGGAGGGATATAAGTAATTTTGGCCACAAGGTGAATTGAGATAAATTAATTTCACTGATGCATTGTAACTTGGCTTGGAAAGTGGGAGAGTTATTCTGTAATTTGCTTTGCCCAATGGGAACTTTTCAATAGCAGCATAATCAGAGACCCGAAAAGCATGTGCTGTGGTGCAATCCTCATTTCACTGTTTTCCATTTTGCCATATCCATAAGAAAATGTCCAGGATGGCTGATTGCAGGCGTATAATAGACATGTGGAAAAGACCTAGAACTTTATTTCAAGGTCTTAAATTTTATTTTAAATAATAGTGACAAAGATTTAGGAAACTAAAATTTAAAATGTACCATTTTATACACAATTAAAACATATCAAATATACAAGAATAAATATAAATTAAAATGTGTAAGACCTTTCATAAAAATTTATAAAATAATATTAAAAGAATTCTAAGATCTAAATAATGGAAGCATATATGGTGTCTATGATTTGGAACACTCAACTTATAAGATTTGCAACTTGTCTTACACAAAGTTACAAACCAGGGAAGTGCAATGATATTCATGGAAGTCTTTTTATGTGTTTATGCATGTTAAAAAGGACAATTGATTATACAAATTATTTGTAAATGCAAATGGTAGAGAATAGCTAAGACAATTTGTGCAAGACAAGATGGAAATATTAATCTAACCAAACATCAAAACTTCTTATAATGTGTTGGCAATTAAGAAAGTATGGTTTTGGTGCAGGGATAGGCAAAAAGACCATTAGGATAAAGTACAGTCCAAAACTAGATGATTGCATATCTGGTTTATGAAAAAATAAACACAATATGCATTAGAGAAGAATGGCTATTGACACTGTCTTCAAAAAACAATGTGGGTCAACTGAATAGCAACATAGAATATAAAGAAATTTGATCTTTGCCTCATACCATATACAAAACCCTAACTTAGATTTGTAAACCTAAATGTGAAAAGAAAAAATTCTGAGGCTTTTAGCATATGATATAGTTGAATATTTTTATTGTCTCCTAGAAGATGAGTTTTATAAAATAAAATAAAAATACCAATTATAAATAAAAAGCTTAATAGATTGGTTAAATTAAACAGGATTTCATGCTACCATAACACTGTTAAGAGATTAGAAAGAAAAAACAGGAGTGGGAAAAAATATTTGCAACACAAACAAATCGTAACAGCTGGTATCCTAAAGATATATGTTAAAAATGCTTTAAAGGAACTTCTCGAGGCAAGAAACACAAGAGAAGGAAAACACCTACAATAACAAACCCAAAACATTTAAGAAAATGGGAATAGGAACATACATATCGATAATTACCTTGAATGTAAATGGATTAAATGCTCCCACCAAAAGACACAGGCTGGCTGAATGGATACAAAAACAAGACCCATATATATGCTGTCTACAAAAGACCCACTTCAGACCTAGAGACACATACAGACTGAAAGTGAGGGGATGGAAAAAGATATTCCATGCAAATGGAAATCAAAAGAAAGCTGGAGTAACAATTCTCATATCAGACAAAATAGACTTTAAAATAAAGACTATTACAAGAGACAAAGAAGGACACTATATAATGATCAAGGGATCGATCCAAGAGGAAGCTATAACAATTGTAAATATATATGCACCCAACATAGGAGCACCTCAATACATAAGGCAAATACTAACAGCCACAAAAGGGGAAATCAACAGCAACACAATCATAGTACGGGACTTTAACACCCCACTTTCGCCAATGGACAGATCATCCAAAATGAAAATAAATAAGGAAACACAAGCTTTAAAGGATACATTAAACAAGATGGACTTAATTGATATTTATAGGACATTCCACCCAAAAACAACAGAATATACATTTTTCTCAAGTGCACATGGAACATTCTCCAAGATAGATCATATCTTGGGTCACAAATCAAGCCTTGGTAAATTTAAGAAAATTGAAATTGTATCAACTATCTTTTCCGACCACAACACTATGAGACTAGATATCAATTACAGGAAATGATCTGTAAAAAATACAAACACATGGAGGCTACACAATACACTACTTAATAACGAAGTGATCACTGAAGAAATCAAAGGGGAAATCAAAAAATACCTAGAAACAAATGACAATGGAGATACGACGACCCAAAACCTATGGGACGCAGCAAAAGCAGTGCTAAGAGGGAAGTTTATAGCAATACAAGCCTACCTCAAGAAACAGGAAACATCTCAAATAAACAACCTAACCTTGCACCTAAAGCAATTAGAAAAAGAAGAACAAAAAAACCCCAAAGCCAGCAGAAGGAAAGAAATTATAAAGATCAGGTCAGAAATAAATGAAAAAGAAATGAAGGAAACAATAGCAAAAATCAATGAAACTAAAAGCTGGTTCTTTGAGAAGATAAACAAAATTGACAAACCATTAGCCAGACTCATCAAGAGAAAAAAGGAGAAGACTCATATCAATAGAATTAGAAATGAAAAAGGAGAAGTAACCACTGACACTGCAGAGATACAAAAGATCATGAGAGATTACTACAAGCAACTCTATGCCAATAAAATGGACAACCTGGAAGAAATGGACAGATTCTTAGAAATGCACAAAGTGCCGAGACTGAACCAGGAAGAAATAGAAAATATGAACAGACCAATCACAAGCACTGAAATTGAAACTGTGATTAAAAACCTTCCAACAAACAAAAGCCCAGGACCAGATGGCTTCACAGGCGAATTCTATCAAACATTTAGAGAAGAGCTAACACCTATCCTTCTCAAACTCTTCCAAAATATTGCAGAGGGAGGAACACTCCCAAACTCATTCTACGAGGCCACCATCACCCTGATACCAAAACCAGACAAAGATGTCACAAAGAAAGAAAACTACAGGCCAATATCACTGATGAACATAGATGCAAAAATCTTCAACAATATACTAGCAAACAGAATCCAACAGCACATTAAAAGGATCAAACACCATGATCAAGTGGGGTTTATCCCAGAAATGCAAGGATTCTTCAATATACTCAAATCAATCAATGTGATACACCATATTAACAAATTGAAGGAGAAAAACCATATGATCATCTCAATAGATGCAGAGAAAGCTTTCGACAAAATTCAACACCCATTTATGATAAAAGCCCTGCAGAAAGTAGGCATAGAGGGAACTTTCCTCAACATAATAAAGACCATATATGACAAACCCACAGCCAACATTGTCCTCAATGGTGAAAAACTGAAACCATTTCCACTAAGATCAGGAACAAGACAAGGTTGCCCACTCTCACCACTATTATTCAACATAGTTTTGGAAGTGTTAGCCACAGCAATCAGAGAAGACAAAGAAATAAAAGGAATCCAAATCGGAAAAGAAGAAGTAAAGCTGTCACTATTTGCAGATGACATGATACTATACATAGAGAATCCTAAAGACGCTACCAGAAAACTACTAGAGCTAATCAATGAATTTGGTAAAGTAGCAGGATAAAAAATTAATGCACAGAAATCTCTCGCATTTCTATACACTAATGACGAAAAATCTTAAAGTGAAATTAAGAAAACACTCCCGTTTACCATTGCAACAAAAAGAATAAAATATCTTGGAATAAACCTACCTAAGGAGACAAAAGACCTGTATGCAGAAAATTATAAGACACTGATGAAAGAAATTAAAGATGATACAAATAGATGGAGAGATATACCATGTTCCTGGGTTGGAAGAATCAACATCGTGAAAATGACTCTACTACCCAAAGCAATCTACAGATTCAATGCAATCCCTATCAAACTACCAATGGCATTTTTCACAGAACTAGAACAAAAAATTTCACAATTTGTATGGAAATACAAAAGACTCCGAATAGCCAAAGCAATCTTGAGAACGAAAAATGGAGCTGGGGGAATCAGGCTCCCTGACTTCAGAGTATATTACAAAGCTACAGTAATCAAGACAGTTTGGTACTGGCACAAAAACAGAAATATAGATCAATGGAACAGGATAGAAAGCCCAGAGATAAACCCACACACATATGGTCACCTTATCTTTGATAAAGGAGGCAAGCATATACAGTGGAGAAAAGACAGCCTCTTCAATAAGTGGTGCTGGGAAAATTGGACAGATACATGTAAAAAAGTATGAAATTAGAACACTCCCTGACACCATGCACAAAAATAAACTCAAAATGGATTAAAGACCTAAGTGTAAGGCCAGACACCATCAAACTCTTAGAGGACAACATAGGCAGAACACTCTATGACATACATCACAGCAAGATTCTTTTTGACCCAGCTCCCAGAGAAATGGAAATAAGAACACAAATAAACAAATGGGACCTAATGAAACTTAAAAGCTTTTGCACAGCAAAGGAAACCATAAACAAGACCAAAAGACAACCCTCAGAATGGGAGAAAATATTTGCAAATGAAGTAACTGACAAAGGATTAATCTCCAAAACATACAAGCAACACATGCAGCTCAATATCAAAAAAGCAACAAACCCAATCCAAAAATGGGCAGAAGACCTAAATAGACATTTCTCCAAAGAAGATATACAGATTGCCAACAGACACATGAAGGAATGCTCAACATCATTAATCATTAGAGAAATGCAAATCAAAACTACAATGAGATATCATCTCACACCGGTCAGAATGGCCATCATCAAAAAATCTAGAAACAATAAATGCTGGAGAGGGTGTAGAGGAAAGGGAACACTCTTGCACTGTTGGTGGGAATGTAAATTGATACAGCCACTATGGAGAACAGTATGGAGGGTCCTTAAAAAACTACAAATAGAACTACCATACGACCCAGCAATCCCACTACTGGGCATATACCCTGAGAAAACCATAGGTCAAAAAGAGTCATGTACCAAAATGTTCATTGCAGCTCTATTTACAATAGCCAGGACATGGAAGCAACCTAAATGTCCATCGACAGATGAATGGATAAAGAAGATGTGGCACATATATACAATGGAATATTACTCAGCCATAAAAAGAAATGAAATGGAGGTATTTGTAATGAGGTGGATGGAGTTAGAGTCTGTCATACAGAGTGAAGTAAGTCAGAAAGAGAAAAACAAATACAATATGCTAACACATATATACGGAATCCAAGGAAAAAAAGAAAAGGCCATGAAGAACCTAGTGGCAAGAAGGGAATAAAGACACAGACCTACTAGAGAATGGACTTGAGGATATGGGGAGGGGGTGGGGTGAGACGTGACAGGGTAAGAGAGTGTCATGGACATATATACACTACCAAATGTAAAATAGATAGCTAGTGGGAAGCAGCCACATAGCACAGGGAGATCAGCTCGGTGCTTTGTGACTACCTAGAGGGGTGGGATGGGGAGGGTGGGAGGGAGGGAGATGCAAGAGGGAAGAGATATGGGAACATATTGTATGTGTGTAACTGATTCACTTTGTTATAAAGCAGAAGCTAACACACCATTGTAAGGCAATTATACTTCAATAAAGATGTTTAAAAAAAAAAAAAAAGAAAAAAAAAGAAACTAAAAATCAAGATAATGAAGTGCTATCAAAACCCTGGACAATTAATTTATCATTTAAGTTATTAATGATAAATTAAGATATTTATATATAATAAGTTTATTATATATTAACATTTTATGTATAATTAATATATTTTATTAATAATTTATTAACATATCATTTTACTTAATTACATGAATTAATAATGTAGATATGTCAATTCACATTAATCTATAGACTCAATATACCCTTAATTAAATTTAGTGGTAATTGAAAAAACTGGTTCTAATATTTATATAAATTCCAGTGTCAAAATAGCCAGGATACATTTACAGAAATACAAGGCGGTCAGCAATAATTATATTAAAGCTAAATTAATTAAGATAGTGTGATATTGGTACAAGAATAAACAAAAAGATCAGAGGAGTAGAGAGCCCAGAAACAGACCAAGCATACTATGTAGGCATTTTATCTGCAAGAAAAAGTGGTAAAACAGAGAAATGCATTCAATAAATGGTCCTATAAAAATTGGAGAGCCATGTGGGAAAAATGCCTACATCACACCATTCACAAAAATAACTTTCGCTAAAATAACTTTTAAGCAGATATTATATACAAATTGAAAGGAAAAATAGCTTGTAGTATACAATATAGAATACTGAATTTTTGGTTGTGCTTAAATGTATAGTAATTATAGTGTCATTTTACTATTTAAATTATCTTGTCAAAAATATTTAGCCAAAGAGATATGAAGATTTTTGGTAACTTGGATTTTATCTTCGATAACAAACAATAGCATTGCTGGAGGCCAAACCGTGAAGCTCAGAAATGTCTACATTAGAATCATATTTGCAGTGTGGTAGAAGGCCTTAGCAACCACAGATATAACTAAATACCCCCTTTTCTGAATAACCAATACAATAGCCCCACTTTTAGACTACTGTTTTGTAGATAAAATTTATTTAAAAATCCAATCACTGAACTGCCATGATTTCTTGACAGCATCTAATAGGTAACCATCTGTCCTTTATTTAATCCCTCCTTAAAACCCTCTACCACAATCTTAAATCTTAGAAGAGGCCTCCCCACTCCAGCTTTCTTGGGACATCTTCATTTCCTCTGGGGTGTACTTTCTTTGCTATATCAAACTCAATAAACCTAATTTTATTAAACATAGATGTGTTCCTAGTGGTCTTTACTTCTTTGGCTTTAACAACCAAAGAGGAAATTGTGACAGAGAGTATTTAGGCATCTTCATGTTACAGTGTGAATAGGTTATTTGATTATGTGACTGGTTTTTATACTTCCAAATTCAATACATACATTATTATAGTATAAAATAGTGCTTTATATATTTTATCAAGAACAATGTTAGTTTATTTTAGTAATTACTTAGTGATTTGTGATGATTGAAATATTATAAGCTATAGTTCCAATAATAAGTTAAACTTACTTAAAAGGCACATTTCTGTCACTTAAAAATGTTTGAATTTACAAGAAAACTCTTACCTACCAAATCACAGATACATATTTAGGATACAACTTGCTGCAATTATATGTCTCCTTAGGGAGAACATGTGTCTGCTACAGAGGTGTTGGCAAGCATTCTCAGCGTTGTGATTATACCATTTATAATGCTCCTTCCTAATTCAGAGGGCAGGCACGTTTTTTCTTACTATGTTAATTAGTTTCTCTTCAATAATCCAGATGTCTTGTTTATGTAATTTATTCTTTCCTGTTGACTTTTTAGTAATGAGATTAATCCATCTGTTTCCCCTGCTTTTAGTTTAATATTATGCTTCTATAATCATCCCCTTTAAAATGAGAGTGAAAACCTCATTTTACCATTTTACCAGCTTCTCTATTCTTCAAACATAGAAAAGTTTATTGATTGTTTTTTGTTTTTTTTTTTGTTGTTTTTTCTTTATGGAAAAGTCACTGGGCAGACTTTTAAAAAAGTTTTTACATTATCCTCACCTTATAATTGTACAACAAAAATCTCATACCAGTACAAACACAGAAATAATGTACTATTGTACTTTAGTACTATTGTGGTAAAATGTAGAATTAGATATTCTCTTGAATGTGATTGGATAGTGAGTAATAATATCAAGCCAAATGAAATGCATATATTTCCTCTGTTCATTGTTTGTTGATGCAGATCCATTTTAGATTTGCTCCTTTTACTCATGAACCCATGTTTCACAGGCATCTGCATGCCCATGAATGAATGAACTCAGAAGATATTCAACCAAACACACACTGAAAACTAATAGTGGCGTGTGTCACCAGTGGTTTTCAAGGTGTGCATGGTTTAACTAGTGTAGTATTAATTAATTTGTTAATCAAAGATTATTAGTGGGCTCACCACTATTATTCAACATAGTTTTGGAAGTTTTATCCACAGAAATCAGAGAAGGAAATAAAAGGAATACAAATTGGAAAAGAAGTAAAGCTGTCACTGTTTGCAGATGACATGATACTATACATAAAGATTCCTAAAGATGCTATCAGAAAACTCCTAGAGCTAATCAATGAATTTGGTAAAGTAGCAGGATAAAAAATTAATGCACAGAAACCTCTTGCATTCCTATACACTAACAATGAAAAATCTGAAAGTGAAATTAAGAAAACACTCCCATTTACCATTGCAACAAAAAGAATAAAAAATCTAGGAATAAACCTACGTAAGGAGACAAAAGACCTGTATGCAGAAAATTATAAGACACTGATGAAAGAAATTAAAGATGATACAAATAGATGGAGAGATATACCATGTTCTTGGATTGGAAGAATCAACATTGTGAAAATGATTCTACTACCCAAAGCAATCTACAGATTCAATGCAATCCCTATCAAACTACCACTGGCATTTTTCACAGAACTAGAACAAAAAATTTCACCATTTGTTTGGAAACAAAAAAGACCCTAAATACCCAAAGCAATCTTGAGAAAGAAAAACAGAGGTGGAGGAATCAGGCTCCCTGACTTCAGACTATACTACAAAGCTACACTAATCAAGGCAGTATGGTACTAGCACAAAAACAGAAATATAGATCAGTGGAACAGGATAGAGAGCCCAGACATAAACCCATGCACATATGGTCACCTTATATTTGATAAAGGAGGCAAGAATATACAGTGGAGAAAACACAGTCTCTTCAATAAGTGGTGCTTGGAAAACTGGACAGCTACATTTAAAAGAATGAAATTAGAACACTCCTTAACACCATACACAAAAATAAACTCAAAATGGATTAAAGACCTAGATGTAAGAGCAGCCACCATCAAACTCTTAGAGGAAAACATAGGCAGAACACTCTATGATATAAATCACAGCAAGATCCTTTTTGACCCAGCCCTAGAGAAATGGAAATAAAAACAAAAATAAACAAATGGGACCTAATGAAACTTAAAAGCTTTTGTGAAGCAAAGGAAACCATAAACAAGACGAAAAGACAACCCTCAGAATGGGAGAAAATATTTGCAAATGAAGCAACTGACAAAGGATTAATCTCCAAAACATACAAGCAACTCATGCAGCTCAATATCAAAAAAGCAAAAAACCCAATCCAAAAATGGGCAGAAGACCTAAATAGACATTTCTCCAGAGAAGATATACAGATTGCCAACAAACACATGAAAGAATGCTCAACATCATTAATCATTAGAGAAATGCAAATCAAAACTACAATGAGATATCATCTCTCACCAGTCAGAATGGCATTCATCAAAAAATCTACAAACAATAAATGTTGGAGAGGTTGTGGAGAAAAGGGAACCCTCTTGCACTGTTGGTGGGAATGTAAATTGATACAACTACTATGGAGAACAGTATGGAGGGTCCTTAAAAAACTAAAAATAGAACTACCATATGACCCAGCAATCCCACTACTGGGCATATACCCTGAGAAAACCATAATTCAAAAAAAGTCATGTACCAAAATGTTCATTGCAGCACTATTTACAATAGCCAGGACATGGAAGTAACCTAAGTATCCATCAACAGATGAATGGATAAAGAAGATGTGGCACATATATACAATGGAATATTACTCAGCCATAAAAAGAAACAAAATTGAGTTATTTGTAGTGAGGTGGATGGACTTAGAGTCTGTTGTACAGAGTGAAGTAAGTCAGAAAGAGAAAAACAAGTACTGTATGCTAACACATATATATGGAATCTAAAAGAAAAAGGGAATGTTCATGAAAACCTAGGGGCAAGATGGGAATAAAGACACAGACCTACTAGAGAATGGACTTGAGGATATGGGGAAGGGGAACGGTAAGCTGGGAGAAAGTGAGAGAGTGGCATGGACATATATACACTACCAAACGTAAAATAGACAGCTAGTGGGAAGCAGCTGCATAGCAGAGGGAGATCAGCTCGGTGCTTTGTGACCACCTAGAGTGGTGGGAAAGGGAGGGTGGAAGGGAGGGAGATGCACGAGGGAAGAGATATGGGGACATAGGTATATGTATAACTGATTCACTTTGTTATAAAGCAGAAACTTAACACACCAGTGTAAAGCAATTATACTCCAATAAAGATGTTTTTTAAAAAAATGCTGAATTTAAAACACTGTTAAAAAAAAAAAAAAGGATTATTAGTGGGATGTACACAAGGAAATTCCAAATACAGACATCTGTCAAACAATTAAAATGATTTGGGTTGGAATGTGTCAATTAAATTTTCCAAGATGTGTGACTCTCTAGATTGGCATAACAAGCAGCCATTGATACATACTTCCACTGAAATAAAATCTTCTACATTTAACCGATTTTTTAATGAAATTCTTTTATTTTCCCTAATTTGAAGCTAATTAAAAAGGAAAGTTTAAAAAATAAACATTAGGAGTTCATTGAAGGTACCTTATTTCTGTGCTTTCCAAATGCAATAAATTTATAATTTCAACATTGGGCTTAATATTTTTTTCTCTTCAAAATATTTTTATTCCATTATATTAACATCATCTTTTTATGATCATTGTTCTAGAATGCATTTAAATATTTAACAGAAAAATAACCATTGATAAATCTTGTTTATTCATAATACATTTTACCTGCTCAATTCAGTTAATTTTTTCAAAAGAAAATTTTGAATCATTATTTATCTAGTTTTCAAAAATATTTCTTTGCAAGTTTTATGGAAAACATAAAACTATTCATTTCTTTTTGGGGAAAGAAAGTGATATATAATCCAGCTGGCCCTCCATAGCTTCAGAATCCCAGAAGCAGAACATGTGGATACTATGTCATTTTATATGAGGCACTTGAGCATCCACAGATTTTGGTATCCATGGAGTCCTGGGACCAATCCCCTGTGGATACTGAAGTAGACTGCATATAATTATATGATACATATTGTACAGTATCACATTATACTGTGATATATTATGCTTTATTATAAGTTACAGATTACATGTCATATATCATATATAAATTAGATATGTGTGTATATATAATATATATTACTGCAATTTTAGGAATGTGTACAATTACCAGGTAACCTTTGGTTTCATGCATATGCCCATCTCTCTCTCTCTCTCATTAAAACACACCAATTACAATGTAATATATTCCTCCAGATTTATGCTTATATCATATACACATGATAGGAGAAGTCGAGAAATAGTTATAAATTATAACTACATGTGTGAGTGAAAGAGAGAGAGAGAGAGAAGACACATTGTGATATTTAATTTTATATGCCGTAGGCTAGGCTATGGTACCCAGCTTTTTGGTCAAACACTAGGTTAGATGTTGCTGTGAAGGTAAATAGGTATGATCAATATTTACGATCAGTTAACTTTAAGTAAACCAGATTATCCTCCAAAAAGTGGGTGTACCTCACTCAATCAGTTGAAGACCTTAAGAGCAAAAAGTGAGCTTTCCTGAAGAAGAAGGAATTGTGACTTAAGCTTGAAACATAAAAGTCATGCTTGAGTTTCCAGCCTGATGGCCTGCCCTGTAGATTTCAGATTTAATTCTGCAACATGAATTGTTACATGAATTTCTGTCCTGTTGACCAGCCTTACAAGTCTCAGATTTACCAACCCCCACAATTATATCAGCCAATTCCTAAAAATTAAAATTAATTCTCTCTCTATCTCCAGGTGTCCCTAGGTATTCATGGAGGATTTTTTCCAAAACCCTGATGATACCAAAATCCACAGAAACTTAAGTCCCTCATATAAAATGGCATAGAATCAACTCTCTATATCTGCAGGTTCCATTGTCTAGGCATACAGAGGGCTAACTACGTATATATATGAATCCTATTGTTCTGCTGTTCTAGGGAATCTTCACTCATACAGACATATAACTTTAAGCATAGAAACCCACACTTATTGTAAGATTATAAGTTTTAAGACTAGGAAACATTGAGATCCTGTTTGAGGTGTGGGTTTACTAATTTAACATGAATTCAATGTATAGAATATGAAGTTTTCTCCATCAATTATGCTAAGGGCAGACACAGAAAAAACATTCATAGTTCTATTTCTGTCAGTTGACTTTTAAAACAATGAAATCCAGAAATCTGAACTATTTATTCAAGTGTCTAGGTTCTTTTCCTTTGAGATTTTTCAAATTTGGAGAAACTGAAGAGTAATAGCATAGAAAAGTAAATTCACTCTGTCAGTTGATTTTTACAGAGCAATGTGGCAAAAATGTTTTGAAATAATTTATGAAGACGTGAGCTCTACCCACCACCAGAACCTCCCATCAAGCCTCTTAGATAGCCTCAACCACCAGAGGGCAGACAGCAGAAGCAAGAAAAACTACAATCCTGCAGCCTGTGGAACAAAAAACACATTCACAGAAAGATAGACAAGATGAAAAGGCAGAGGGTTATATACCAGATGAAGAAACAAGATAAAACCCCAGAAAAACAACTAAATGAAGTGGAGATAGGCAACCTTCCAGAAAAAGAATTCAGAATAATGATAGTGAAGATGATACAAGACCTCTGAATAAGAATGGAGGCAAAGATTGAGAAGATGCAAGAAATATTTAACAAAGACCTAGAAGAATTAAAGAACAAACAAAGAGAGATGAACAATAAAATAACTGAAATGAAAACTACACCAGAAGGAATCAATAGCAGAATAACTGAGGCAGAAGAACGGATAAGTGACCTGGAAGACAGAATGGTGGAATTCACTGCTGTGGAACAGACTAAAGAAAAAAGAATGAAAAGAAATGAAGACAGACTAAGAGACCTCTGGGACAGCATTAAACGCAACAATATTCGCATTATAGGGGTCCCAGAAGGAGAAGACAGAGAGAAAGGACCAGAGAAAATATTTGAAGAGATTATAGTCGAAAACTTGCCTAACATGGGAAAGGGAATAGCCACACAAGTCCAGGAAGCGCAGAGAGTCCCATACAGGATAAACCCAAGGAGAAACATGCCGAGACACATAGTAATCAAATTGGCAAAAATTAAAGACAAAGAGGGGCTTCCCTGGTGGCACAGTGGTTGAGAATCTGCCTGCTAATGCAGGGGACCTGGGTTTGAGCCCTGGTCTGGGAAGATGCCACATGCCACGGAACAACTGGGCCCATGAGCCACAACTACTGAGCCTGTGTGTCTGGAGCCTGTGTTCCGCAATAAGAGAGGCCATGAGAGTGAGAGGCCTGTGCACCGCGATGAAGAGTGGCCCCCACTTGCCACAACTAGAGAAAGCCCTCATACAGAAACAAAGACCAAAAATAAATAATTAATTAATTAAAAAAAAAAAAGACGAAGAGAAATTATTGAAAGCAGCAAGGGAAAAACGATAAATAACATACAAGGGAACTCCCATAAGGTTAACAGCTGATTTCTCAGCAGAAACTCTACAAGCCAGAAGGGAGTGGCATGATATACTTAAAGTGATGAAAGGGAAGAACGTACAACCAAGATTACTCTACCCAGCAAGGATCTCATTTAGATTTGATGAGAAATCAAAAGCTTTACAGACAAGCAAAAGCTAAGAGAATTCAGCACCACCAAACCAGCTCTACAACAAATGCTAAAGGAACTTCTCTAAGTGGGAAACACAAGACAAGAAAAACACCTACAAAAACATACCCAAAACAATTAAGAAAATGGTCATAGGAACATACATATCGATAATTACCTTAAACGTGAATGGATTAAATGCTCCAACCAAAAGACACAGGCTTGCTGAATGGATACAAAAGCAAGACCCATATATATGCTGTCTACAAGAGACCCACTTCAGACCTAGGGACACATACAGACTGAAAGTGAGGGGATGGAAAAAGATATTCCATGCAAATGGAAATCAAAAGAAAGCTGGAGTAGCTATACTCATATCAGATAAAATAGAGTTTAAAATAAAGAATGTTACAAGAGACAAGGAAGGACACTACATAATGGACAAGGGATCAATCCAAGAAGAAGATATAACAATTATAAATATATATGCACCCAACATAGGAGCACCTCAATACATAAGGCAACTGCTAACAGCTATAAAAGAGGAAATCGACAGTAACACAATAATAGTGGGGGACTTTAACACCTCACTTACACCAATGGACAGATCATCCAAAATGAAAATCAATAAGGAAACAGAAGTTTTAAATGACACAACAGACCAGATAGATTTAATTGATATTTATAGGACATTCCATCCAAAAACAGCAGATTACACTTTCTTCTCAAGTGTGCACGGAACATTCTCCAGGATAGATCACATCTTGGGTCACAAATCAAGCCTCAGTACATTTAAGAAAACTGAAATCATATCAAGCATCTTTTCTGACCACTACGCTATGAGATTAGAAATGAATTACAGGGAAAAAAATGTAAAAAACACAAACACATGGAGGCTAAACAATACGTTACTAAATAACCAAGAGATCACTGATGAAATCAAAGAGGAAATCAAAAAACACCTAGAGACAAATGACAATGAAAATACAACGATTCGAAACCTATGGGATGCAGCAAAAGCAGTTCTACGAGGGAAGTTTATAGCTATACAAGCCTACCTCAAGAAACAAGAAAAATCTCAAGTAAACAATCTAAATTATACCTAAAGGAACTAGAGAAAGAAGAATAAACAAAACCCAAAGTTAGCAGAAGGAAAGAACTTATAAAGATCAGAGCGGAAATAAATGAAATAGAAACAAAGAGAACAATAGCAAAGATCAATAAAACTAAAAGCTGGTTCTTTGAGAAGATAAACAAAATTGATAAGCCATTAACCAGACTCATCAAGAAAAAGAGGGAGAGGACTCAAATCAATAAATTTAGAAATGAAAAAAGAGAAGTTACAACAGACACCGCAGAAATACAAAGCATCCTAAGAGACTACTACATGCAACTCTATGCCAATAAAATGGACAACCTGGAAGAAATGGACAAATTCTTAGAAAGGTATAACCTTCCAAGACTGAACCAGGAAGAAACAGAAAATATGAACAGACCAAATACAAGTAATGAAATTGAAACTGTGATTAAAAATCTTCCAACAAACAAAAGTCCAGGACCAGATGGCTTCACAGGTGAATTCTATCAAACATTTGGAGAAGAGCTAACACCCATCCTTCTCAAACTCTTCCAAAAACTTACAGAGGAAAGAACACACCGAAACTCATTCTATGAGGCCACCATCACCCTGATACCAAAACCAGACAAAGATACTACAAAAAAAGAAAATTACAGACCAATAACACTGATGAATATAGATGCAAAAATCCTCAACAAAATACTAGCAAACAGAATCCAACAACACATTAAAAGGATCACACACCACGATCAAGTGGGATTTATCCCAGGGATGCAAGGATTCTTCAATATACGCAAATCAATCAATGTGATACACCATATTAACAAATTGAAGAATAAAAAACATATGATCATCTCAATAGATGCAGAAAAAGCTTTTGACAAAATTCAGCACCCATTCATGGTAAAAACTCTTCAGAACGTGGGCATAGAGGGAACCTACCTCGACATAATAAAGGCCATATATGACAAACCCACAGCAAACATCATTATCAATGGTGAAATACTGAAAGCATTTCTTCTAAGATCAGGAATGAGACAAGGATGTCCACTCTCACCACTATTATTCAACATAGTTATGGAAGTCCTAGCCACAGCAATCAGAGAAGAAAAAGAAATCAAAGAGTACGAATTGGAAAAGAAGAAGTAAAACCGTCATTGTTTGCAGATGACATGATACTATACATAGAGAATCCTAAAGATGCTACCAGAAAACTACTAGAGCTAATCAATGAATTTGGTAAAGTTGCAGGATACAAAATTAATGCACAGAAATCTCTTGCATTATTATACACTAATGATGAAAAATCTGAAAGAGAAATTATGGAAACACTCTCATTTACCACTGCAACAAAAAGAATAAAATATCTAGGAATAAACCTACCTAGGGAGACAAAAGACCTGTATGCAGAAAACTATAAGACACTGATGAAAGAAATTAAAGATGATACCAATAAATGGAGAAATATGTTCTTGGATTGGAAGAATCAATATTGTGAAAATGACTCTAGTACCCAAAGCAATCTACAGATTCAGTGCAATCCCTATCAAACTACCAATGGCATTTTTTATGGAAATAGAAGAAATCGTCTTAAAATTTGTATAGAGACACAAAAGACCCTGAATAGCCAAAGCAGTCTTGAGGGAAAAAACGGAGCTGGAGGAATCAGACTCCCTGACTTCAGACTATACTACAAAGCTACAGTAATCAAGACAATATAGTACTGGCAGCAAAACAGCAACATAGATCAATGGAACAAGATAGAAAGCCCAGAGATAAACCCACACACCTATGGTCAACTAATCTATGACAAAGGAGGCAAGGATATACAAGGGAGAAAAGACAGTCTCTTCAATAAGTGGTGCTGGGAAAACTGGAAAGCTACATATAAAAGAATGAAATTAGAATACTCCCTAACACCATACACAAAAATAAACTCTAAATGGATTCGAGACATAAATGTAAGACCGGACACTCTAAAACTCTTAGAGGAAAACATAGGAAGAACACTCTTTGACATAAATCACAGCAAGGTCTTTTTTGATCCACCTCCTAGAGTCATGGAAATAAAAACAAAAATAAACAAATGGGCCCTAATGAAACTTCAAAGCTTTTGCACAGCAATGGAAACCATAAACAAGATGAAAAGACAACCCTCAGAATGGGAGAAAGTATTTGCAAACGAATCAACGGACAAAGGATTAATCTCCAAAATATATAAACAGCTCATTCAGCTCAATATTAAAGAAACAAACAACCCAATCCAAAAATGGGCAGAAGACCTAAATAGACATTTCTCCAAAGAAGACATACAGATGGCCAAGAAGCACATGAAAATATGCTCAACATCACTAAATATTAGAGATATGCAAATCAAAACTACAATGAGGTATCACCTCACACCAGTTAGAATGGGCATCATCAGAAAATCTACAAACAACAAATGCTGGGGAGGGTGTGGAGAAAAGGGAACCCTCTTGCACTGTTGGTGGGAATGTAAATTGATACAGCCACTATGGAGAACAATATGGAGGTTCCTTAAAAAACTAAAAATAGAACTACCATATGATCCAGCAATCCCACTACTGGGCCTATACCCAGAGAAAACTGTAATTCAAAAAGACACATGCACCCCAATGTTCATTGCAGCACTATTTGCAATAGCCAGGTCATGGAAGCAACCTAAATGCCCACTGCCAGATGAATGGATAAAGAAGTAGTGGTACATATATACAATGGAATATTACTCAGCCATAAAAAGGAACGAAAGTGAGTCATTTGTTGAGACGTGGATGGATCTAGAGACTGTCATACAGAGTGAAGTAAGCCAGAAAGAGAAAAACAAATATCGTGTATTAATGCATGTATGTGGAACTTAGAAAAATAGTATAGATGAACCGGTTTGCAGGGCAGAAGTTGAGACACAGATGTAGAGAACAAACGTATGGACACCAAGGGGGGAAAACTGCTGTGGGGTGGGTCTGGTGGTGTGCTGAATTGGGCGATTGAGATTGACATGTATACAGTGATGTGTATAAAATTGATGACTGATAAAAAAAAAGAAAAGAAAAAATAATTTACAAAGACGTATCTAAAAAGGGTAGATCAGAAACATTTTCTTGAAACATCAAGAGAGTTGGAATTGTAGAAATAGTGAAAATAAAATTGAATTAATTGGTTTGATGTCACAATGAATTTGAGAAATTATTTCAGTGGTGTGTCCAGAAATTACTTGAGAAGTTGAGATTTGGGGAATTAGTTTTTGTTGCTGAGAATTTGATTATATGACTTTGGGAGCAAGTGTCAACAGTGAAGAGGATAAAAATACTCCCAGATGTTCAGAGATCAAGCAATCATGACACCAAAGGTTGGAAAGGGTATACCTATGGGTAATTTTTATAGCTGCATCTATCACTTTTGTATATGATGGTTTCTGGATTCCTTTCTTACTTAGGAAGACCTCCACACAGTAAGTCTTAAACTATTATCTCATGCCTTCTGTATTTTCACTTAATTTTTGTTATTTTCAGATATTAAGAATGGCTAGGGCTTCCCTGGTGGTGCAGTGGTTGAGAGTCTGCCTGCCAATGCAGGGGACATGGGTTCGAGCCCTGGTCTGGGAAGATCCCACATGCCACAGAGCAACTGGGCCCGTGAGCCACAATTACTGAGCCTGCGCGTCTGGAGCCTGTGCTCCGCAACAAGAGAGGCCGCGATAGTGAGAGGCCCCTGCACCGTGATGAAGAGTGGCCCCCACTTGCCACAACTAGAGAAAGTCCTCACACAGAAACGAAGTCCCAACACAGCCACAAATAAATAAATAAATAAATAAATTTAAAAAAAAAAAGAAAAATTATAAGAATGGCTAAAGTTTATTTTTATATATGGTGTGAGGTCGAGATCTAACACAAATTATTTTTTCCTAATAGATTTCAGAACTCTTTAAAAATTGTGGTTCTTTAGATGGTGACTAATTACTATTTACCAAATTATTTTAAAATATATGTGCATGTATTCTTTACAAAGAATAATTTTTATTTAGGAAGAAAGACAAATTATTCAAGAATATGTGATGAACTCTTCTTTCAGCATAACAACTTATCTCATGGGAAATTTACATACTTATGTTATTTCCTCAAATTTGGTTGAGACTTTTTACCCAGTCACTTGCAATTGAGAATAGTTGAGACATAATTCTGATGGCAGACAGACATCCACACATCTTGTCCTCAAAGTTGACAATAAAATATTGTTTGTAAATGATTACTTAAATTATAAGTTAAATGGTTTGAGCAAATTACAAGAACATTATAATTCTGCTTTTGGAAAAGATGGATTATCTTGCAGCAGACCAACTGTCCTAAAGGGAATAAGAGAAACCCACTGATAAGAAAAAAGTAATAAACAAACAAATTAATTATACTTGAAGGCATCAGAGATCTTCTAAGGTAACAAGGCCTTGAGAGAACACAATTCTAGGAAAAAGGGAGTTGTGGTAAAATATGGCATGACATTCTGTGGCAGTCCCTCAGGACATTTTCCAATTCAAGAACAGAGCAAGAGGCTAATGATCTCAGCAAAGTCCTGCAGGAATGGTCTGATACTAAGAATCAGAGGAAAAAAGTCATGTAGCAATTTTTAAGACACAAAAGATAACAAACAGGTACTTGAGGGACCCGAATCACAGTGCAGTTTGGGTACACATTAGAGTTGCATAACACCCCAGGCTCAGATGGAACTACTAAAAGGCTATGTTTGAGGATCAGACATGACCCAGAGAGAGTAGAGATTAATCCGAAGTGTAATACAACTTTTAGTCATTTTTGTCTGGATTGAATTAAGGTGATTAGTCACTCTATCTTCCTAGCAAAGAGAAAAGTTAATTCTCTAGGTCAAAAGAAAGAATCACACTGCATAAGAGAGCATCAACTGACCTAAAGCTGAAGGAAAAGAAATAGAACTCTCCTGATGATCTAGCCTTCAGAATTTTTAGACACATCTTTAAAGTGGTTAAGGTTAACCTGTTTACAAAAATAGAGAATAATACATTAAAATAGAAATGAAGGTAAATAGCATCAGATAATTGAAATATGCCACACAAAAAAAAAATCCAAATGCACATTGTAGAACCAGAAAATACAATAACCAAAAGAAAGTGCTCAATAGATAGATTTAAAAGCAAGTTCATTGTAACAGAACAGAACATAAGTAAACTGAAAGACAGGTCAGAAAAATACCTGGATCAAAGCACAGATAAGGAAAGGATGCAAATAGGAAGAAAAAAAGTGTGAGATTGAGCTATAAGGGACACAGTGAAAAAATCTTTCATATTCTTAAATGAAGTCCCAGAAGAGGGGTGGAAAGAGGGAGAGAGAGAGAGTGAATAGGATTAAAGCAGTATTTAAGAATGTAGTAGCTGACTACAGTTCCAAAATTCACAAATGGATTCAAGAAGCTGTGCAAATATCAATCAGAATAAATACAAAGAAAACCAGAGGCAAAGAGAAATGTCTTCCAAGAGAAGAAAAAATACCATGCTATCTTTAAAGAAACAAAAATAAAATTTCAAAACTAAATTTCAGAAATGTTGAAAATCAGAAGTTTATGGATGGCATCTTTAAGGTAAATTGTATAAAGAGCTCTATACCCGCTCCCCAGAAACGAAGTCAAAATAAAGACATGTTCTGCCAAATAAAAGCTGTAAACCTTCAACATCAGCAGAACTGAACTAAAAGAAAGTCCAAAGAGAGTCATTCAGGAGGAAAGAAAATAATACCAGACCAAAATACTGCAGGAAGGAAGGAATTAAAGAGCAACATAAAAGGTAAATATGAGTATAAATATAAATAAATACTGATTGTTAAAAAACTATTAATAAAATTAGTATGTTGAATTTAACATAAATATAGAATTAAAGAATGTTGTAATATTGGAGAGATAGGAAAAGTGATAATATTAATTTTTAACTAAAGATGCCTTCTCTTTATGATACATAAATAGATAATAGTAAAATAAATAGATATTTGTCAACATAAAAAAGGAAAAAAATTGAATAACAACAAGGACATCAACTTTATATGACCTTCAGCCATTACTAATTTTGCAATGATTGAAGAATATACATGGCTTCTTTGAGCCTAATAATTCATATCTGTAGCAACCTCTGTAGGGATTTGAATTTTTATTCTAGTCTAATAAAACTTTTCTATAAATATGCTTTTATTAGACATCTTTGAACGTTTAAATTTGACAAGCACTTACATTTTCTCATATATAACATCAATTAAGGATTTTTTCCTCCTGAAGTCTATTTTAACCAAGAGAATTATTTTTTGATCCAATAGGTTCACTTTTTACATCTTTTAAGCTGCATTTTTATCTTTATTAGAATGAATAGCTAAAAATGATCCTATTATCACAAGTTTTCAGAAAATCTAACAATTGATAACTAGAGGGATATTGTATTAATTTACTTGCTATCAGCTTTTGGTATAACTATTTCTTTAGCATTTTACCTCTTATTAAAGTAAGGAAAAGCAAAGCTGGGTAATGGGGCTTTCAATAATTTTCTCTCTGAAGCCAATGGTAAAGACAAGTGTGGTAATATTTCCAGCTTTTAAAAACTCACAGACTCAACTCGATATTTTCCCCAAAATCATATCTTTGATATTGAACAATGTCAATTTTACTGTAGTATACTGTATTATTTTATCAGATTGATTCTCCAGAGAAACAAATTTAGTATTATTCAGAAACTTCTTAATATTTCCAATTAAATAAGGTTGTTTTAAAACAAGCTTGTTATTATGTGAAACACTGTACACCAGTGTTTGAGGTAAAGAAAGACTATTAATAAGTGTAGGATTATTAATGAGTATTTACCATTTAAATGAATTTGGGTAATAAATTTCACACATTTTTTTACCCATAGCCCAAATCAGAATATAGCCAGGTATGTAAACATACACATATATTCCTGAATTTACTAATCTAGCAAATGAAGAGCAGCAAGTAAAAGATAATATTTCTAGAACAGCCACAAAAAAATAGATGCTATTCAAAATATATTCCATTGTGTGATTATTTACACACAAAATTTGGGCCATTGGGGTCAGTTTGTTGATATTGTTGTTTTCAAAATATTAGCCCAGAATTTGTATGTATGGTCTGCTTATAAGAAGGATATATTTGAGCATAGTAGACAAATGCTTCTACTGCAAAAACTAGGAAGAGGTAGGTAAAATTACATGTGTGTATAAAGTTATGTGAAAATATATTAATGATTAAAATTATAAGTGGTAATTTACACAGAAATGTATATATATTTAATAAGTGTGTGTATATTTTTATTTATGTTTAAACACTTCAGAGATCTGTGGAAGCAAAGAGAGTAAGTAGATTACTTGATATTAATTAATATTAATCAAAAAGGGCACATCTGAGAAACTGAAGATTAGAATCTGCTAGATTCTAATTTAAAAATCTAAGGGTATGACATGAGAAACAAAAATGAGCCAGATGTGCAATGGGTATGATTACAACATCAACCAAGCCCTGCCTAATGAATTCATGATTGGATTGAAGTGATGAGCCTCTCAGCAAAATTCAAGCAAGATAAAATATAACTAAATATAGATTATATTTAATTAAATTATTGTCAGGTTATAATTAAATATAGGTGTATAAAGTTAAAGAGTGGAAAATTATATTCAAAGAGAAGATCTTGAAATTGAAAGCATCTAGAAAGAATAAAATATCATTATTACTTTAAGAGTAAAATTAAAACTGACAGTTAACATTAAAAAGAAATTAGAGAAGCCAGAAGAAGCATTTTTTAAAATCTTTATAATGAGTAAAGAAAATTTTTTCAACATAAAATCCTTCAACATTTTTGAAAAAATGAGCTCCAAACTATGTGTGTTTGTGTCAGCACAAACACACACACAAAATTGATAGAATTTGTCAGTAAACCTGTACTAAAAGAAATACTAAAGAGAATTCTTCAAGATGAAGAGAAAATGATTCCAGGGCTTCCCTGGTGGTGCAATGGTTGAGAATCCACCTGCCAATGCAAGGGGCACAGGTTTGTGCCCTGGCCCAGTTACCACTGGGCAACTAAGCCCATGCACCACAACTACTTAATCTGCACTCTCGAGCTCATGTGCCACAACTACTGAAGCCCACACGCCTAGACCCTGTGATCTGCAACAGGAGAAGCCACTGCAATGAGAAGCCCATGCACCACAACAAAGAGTAGACCTCCACTCACCACAACTAGAGAAAAACCCGTGAGCAGGAATGAAGACCCAACGCAAACAAAAATAAATAAAATAAAATAAATAAACTTATTTTTTAAAAAAGAGAGAATGATTTCAGATAGACTTTAAAAGAAATGATGATATTGAAAAATATATATTTGTGGATAATTATCAAAACAGATCACTGTTTAAAACTATAATATTAATAGGGACTTCCCTGGTGGCACAGTGATTAAGAAGTTTCCTGCTAATGCGGGGGACATGGGTTCGAGCCCGGGTCTGGGAAGATCCCACATGCTGTGGAGCAACTAAGCCCGTGTGCCACAACTACTGAGCCTGTGCTCTAGACCCCATGAGCCACAACTACTGAAGCCTGCATGCCACAACTACTGAGCCCGCATGCCACAACCACTGAAGCCCGTGTGTCTAGAGCCCATGCTCCACAACAAAGAGAAACCACCGTAGTGAGAAGCCTGTGCACCGCAACAAAGAGTAGCCCCCGCTCACTGCAACTAGAGAAAGCCTGCACCCAGTAACAAAGACCCAATGCAGCCAAAAATAAATTTATCAAAAAAGCTATAATATTAATAATATTAATAACAATAGTCTAATGTATACCTGTAACTATATGTGAAATTAAAATACCTATTAATTATAGCCCAAAATCAAGGGTGAAAACAAAGCTAAAATATTTTCATATCTTTCCATTTTTCACAAAATGTTTAGAATAAAAATCTCAAGCAGCAACTACGAAGTCTACTGTCAATTATAGAGTATACTAGAAAATTATAAATTAGTATATAACTAACAAGATAATAGGAAAAATGAAATTCTTTAAAAGAAAATCTTGATTAATCCAAAATAAAGAAAAAGCAAAATAGAAACAACAAAGACAAGCAGCAAGTAGAAACCAAAAGAAAACTAATAGATTTAAACTAAATACAGCAATGATTACACAATATGTAAACAGAGCAAATATTCCAAGTATTATAGAAAAGTAACTTTTAGTAGGAAAGTAAAACAAAGTCTATGTTTCTTAACAGCAGATGACATAAGTTAGAGTATGGAAAATTATGTAGCATGCAAAAATGGATCAGGAAAAAGCTGATGTACCTATCTTATTAGATGAAGAATGACGAGTCATACCATTGTAAAGAAGGCATTTCACATTATAGTCTTAAATCATGAGTCAGATAAAATAATTATAAATTGATACATTCCCAGTAACAATTTTATAAAGGAAAATTGACAGAACTAAAAAAAAAAGAATTAGAAAATATGTATTCCACAGGAAGTCAAACAGGTTTCTGCCCAAGGCTCAAATCAGCATGATTGAACATAGTAGATACTTCCAATATTATTGGAGCATGGGGTGTCTGTAAGAAACAAAGGGATTGAGCAGTGTCTCTTAGAAACTCCAACAAAGACTTCTGTTCTTCAGAGCCTCCTTAAATTCATTTCTTCTGGTAACCTTGTGACTAGAAGCTAATAGAATCCCAGATATGATATGGGATTTCTCCAGAAACCAAACATCTCAAACAATACCTTTGGAGCTGTCAAAGACAATGCATTTTTTGTTGTTGAAATAATGTTTCTCTTAACTCCAATTGAAGTTATGTAAGAAGTTTACCATTTTTGCTGGGACCTGTACTTTGGTCAGGCTAATCAGCATGAGCATTCAACAGACCCTATGAAGTTTCTTCACAATCCTCAGTCCACTTTATCCATACTTATGCAAATGACCTCAGATCCCCTACTGTGAATTTCACCAAGAGATTTTTGGTCCTGTCACTTGGAATCATAATCATCTCTCTTACTTAACACTCATTTTAATAATCATGGGTTCTGAAGGGCCTGAAGTTTCTTCTTTTATAACATCATCAAAATTCAAAGTCAGGCTAAATTAATACATTAAAATCCTTTAACGTTTTGAGTTGTTGTTGGGACAGCTAGATTACTAATGTCTTATAGCAATCTATTAAAATTTTAGTAACTTCAACAATGTCCAGATGGCTAATTAGCAATAAAATGAAAAAAAGAGAAGATAAATGAGTAATATTAAACACTTTCTCATCATTCATCCCCATTGGTTGGAGCTCTACAAGGAGACTGGCAAAAACATCCCCACATTACTCTCCCTACTGCATGCCCCTGCTCCTAACAATAGAGTCTCATAAGGAGCTGAGAATCTCTTTTATCAAAGCATCGAGTATTACTTGGGTCAAAGGCATAGAATTATGGGAAACTTTGTTAGCATCGTATAAAAAGTCCAACGTTGATTGCATTCTCAATATTTTACCAGCCTTACAAAAAGAATCTATAAGTATCAAAAGGGATAATAGGAAAATTAACTTGTCAAGGCCTATGTTTGAACTCCTTCTTTATTCCACTCAGTTGGGAGTTTGTCCACTTACCCATATTTCTGAAAAAGCTGCATCTAACTGTGGACCCTGAGAAAGACTGAACAAGCCCTTCCAACTGACAGTATCCAAACATTTTCTTTGCTAAAAAGTCTATTCAAGTTATTTGCCCAAATATTTTTTATTAGGTTGTTTTCCTAATATTGGGTTTCAAGAGATATTTTTCTTTTTATTTTTAAAAGAATGTATTCCTGATACGAGTCATTGATAAGATATATGTTGACAAATATTTTCTTCCAATTGTGACCTTATAAACAATTTCTTAAAGTCTTTCAAAGAGCAGGAGTGTTTGGTTTTGGCAAAGTCCAATTTATTAATTATCTTCTTTTATGGTTTATTTTATGGTGGCACTTCCTATCAAAGAAGTATGTGGTAACTCAAATCACAAAGATTTTCTCTTATATTTTCTTCTAGAAATTTTTTTACCTTTAGTTTTACATTAAAGTCTATGAGAAATTTTTATCAGCTTATTTGAGAAATAATTTACATATGATCCATTTTGAATTAACATATGTTTATGGTGCAAAGAATGATTCAATATATGCATATGTAGTGCAAATTATGGTTATAATTATGGGACGATTTTGCACATGGTTGTCCAACTTTTTAAGTACTATTTGTTGAAGACTGTCCATTTTCCATTGACATACGTTACACCTTTGTTGGAAATCAATTGACCACATCCATGTGGATATATTTTTGGATTATCTATCTCAGGGTTTACTAAACTATGACCCATGGGCCAGTTATGGCCTGCCCCTGGTTTTTGCCAGTAAAGTTGATTAGAACAAAACCATTCTCATTTGTTTACATAATAACTATGATTGTTTTCATGATACCATGTCAGAGTTGAATTGTGAAAGAGACTTTGGCCTGCAAAATCTAAAATATTTTTTATCTGACCCTTTACAGGAAAAATTTGCCAGCCCTCTTCTAAGACCTTTTTAAAAACTTTTCAAACTGCCTTGATAGTGACTTTTTAGTGAATGTAAATAGTAATATTTTGAGTAATAATTTGAGTCCTCAAACTTTATTCTTCTTTCACAAAATTATTTCACATATTCTTGATCTTTCTATGTGCATTTTTAAATCAGCCTGTTGATTTCTACAACAAAAATCCTGCTGTGACTTTGACTGGGTTTGCAATGAATTTGTATATCAATTTAGAGCAACTTGACATGTTGACAATATTCTGTCTTCTGATCCATGAATACAGTATATAGATTCACTTTTTTAGGTATTTAATAACAATTGACAATATTTCATATTTAGAGAACATACACCTTGCAAGTATTTTGTTAGATTTATGCATAAGTATTCTATATTTATGGGTATTATTATAATGAATAATATTTTATAGATCAATTTCCTATAGTTCCTTGCGAGTATATAAAAATGAATATTAATCTAGTATTCTCTAGCCTTGCTAACTCAGTCTCATTAACTTTTGTGTAGATTCTTTATTCTTACATATAGAAAATCATATTTTCTGTGGCTATAGACATTTTTATTTATTTCTTTCAAATCTCTATGCTCCTGTGTTTTCTTGTCTTACTTCACTGGCTAGGAACTCCACTACACTATTAAGTAGAGTGAAAGAAGATATCTTTGCTTTGTTCCTGATATACTGAATATGTTTTTAGACTTTCATCATTTAAATATAATATTAGCTGGAATTGTTTTTGTAAATAGCTTTTATCAAGTTAATTCCCTTTAATTCTTAATTTGTTAAGAGTCTGTTATCATAACTCAATGTTGAATATGTCAAAAAAATTGTCTGCATCTATTGATGCAACCATATGTTTTTTTTTTTTTCTTTTCTTTTCTTTAGCATGTTGGTGATTACATAAACATTATAGTCAAATATTTAACCTATTCTATATTTCTGCTTATTCTACCTGCTTGGTCATGATATATTATATTGTTAAATATTGCTGGATTGGATTTACTATTTTTGTTTGAATATTTTTGTGCCTATGTTCATGAGTGATATTGTTTTGCAATCAGGAGATTGGTTACCTTTGAATATTAATGAGTGGGATAAGGCACAAAGAAGTCCTCTGAGGTGCTGGTACTGTTTTATATCTTGATCTTGGTGGTAGATACATTGCTGTGTTTTCTTCATGGAGCTCCAGTCTTACGGTCTTTGTACTTTGCTTATGTTATACACCAACATATATTGTGAAAAATATTGATCTAAGGCATCCATTTTGGGAATAACTTTTCATTTTCACCAAGATACTGCACAACCTCAAAAGCCACTCTACCCAAGACCATGGCCTTTCTGCCCTTTCAGATTCAAAGCTACTAGGCCTAGGACTTTACTTCCATTAAAGTTTCTTAAACTTAGACACACCTCCCAATATTCTACATATCTAGAAATCCTCTTCTTAACAGGCTATCTAGCTTTTATGGAATCATAGTGGATTTTCTTCTTTCCATAGTAGCCAGAAGCCAGGCCTTGTGACTATGGCTTTTGTTGATAGATCTATAGAAACACTAAGATAATCAGCCAGAAGGATACTGTCTCTCTCTCTTTTAAGTACAGACAATTCCTGTAAGTTATGTGCCCCTTCCTAGAGCTCACTTAATTAGTCCAGACCAACATTGACTCATTTCAGAGGAATAAAAGTTGTTCAACCAGCAGATACAAGATCTATCTGCAGTGTAGAATCCCGAGAGGCAACAGAAGAGTCCTTATCATTCTAAGTGTCTCCTCATCTACCAGGAAAAATGTTGTTATTCGCATTTAATTTATTACTATTATCTTTTTTAAAACTTAAGCTTAGACGAAGAAATTATGTCCAACATTTCAGTTATCCTTGATCACTGATAAAGTCATAAGCCTTTTAATTGTATATATTTTCATACGGTTAAATGTCCTTAGTGTTTAATCACTTCTGCTCCGATCCAACATCTCAACGACAGGCTTCCATCCAACTTTTTCTATTATGTATGCAAGAACACCTGTTTCATGACTAAGAATTTTATTTACAGATGCACTAAAAATTTCCTTCAACTTTTTGCCAAGAAGCAGACCCATGCTGAGAACGCTGCCCCTCTCAAGGGAAAGTTGTTTATTCTTTTAGATTTGGAGGAAAGGAATCTGTGGTCTCCTGCATCCTCATTGGTGATGGTCTCTCCATTATATTATGTATCTTTACCCTTCCAAATCACCATTTTTTATCCATTATACAATTAGCCATCACTCATTGTTCACAATATTTTTGTTTCAAGATGAAATTGTAATCACGTGAATCAATTCTATCTGTCATTTCCTTGACCTTCTCAATCCCGGACACTTTAGCTCAACTACATATTATCTTCCCAATTTCCCTATCGTGTGCTGACATTTTTTATTATCCAAAATCATTGTACTTCTGAAATTATGAAACAGTAAACTCTAGAATTATAAATCTCTTTCCTTGTATCCCTAATGCTCATTTACTCTTATTTATCCATGTCCTTTTTCTTAGGTGTGCTGGCTTGTCCAGTGTTGATGTGGTCAGCATGGGAACTACATTTCCCAGAATCTCCTTTTCTTTATGGTACTGGGTTAGAGTTGACATGAGGAGAAACTTGAGTGGGATTTAGAAGATAGATTTGAAGCTGTAGACCTTACTTGTAGAAGATCATTGCCATTAGACATGTTGATGGACTGATAGAGACCTTCATCTTATTTACTCTTTCACTACTGTAACTGCTGGTCCTGATGATCAACAGCTGTGCCAGGCTCACCACCAAAGTGCAATAACTACACAGAGGCAAAAGTAAGATGACTAATGATGCTAGTTTTCCTGAGACTGAGGAGGCTCCTCAGAAATGAGACTTTAGTGCTAAAACCAGAACAGTCTCTGGAAAATTGGATGGCATTGTCACCCCAGAAATGTTTTCTCATTGACCTTGGTATAGCTTGCTTAAAAACTATGATCTTAGTGAATTAGGCTTATCTCTTCAGTTAATAAATAAAGATCATTATACTTGATTAATGATGCTAAATTTGGGATTTTCTCTGAGAGGCTTACGTAATGTTATAGAAAAGGTATTGGCACTAAATATAGATATTTTTAAACAATTCAGTGCATATAAATTTAGTTATGGGAATTATTATTGTAGAACATAATGAATATATTCCAAAATTTAGAATAATTAGAAAAAATAATCATAATATAGAAAGTATAAAGAATGAGGTAATGTGGAAAAAGAAAACAAATTGTGTACTAATCTTAAAAATTAACAAGTGGATAAGTGTGTTTTGTAAGTATATTTTATAAAGGCAGAAAGGTAACTACTAAAGGAAATTGAATGAGGAAACACTGAGAAAGAAACCAAAGCAAAAATAAATGGGAAACAATAAAACCCATACCATATATTAGAAAATATGAAATACAAAAGCATTAAAAGCAAGAATTCACATAATAAAATAAAGAAGCAGAATCTAAACAAAGAAATTTCTGTATAAATGTAGATGGAATAAACTTACCTATTGAATCCATAAAAAAGACCCATCTTTGCATTATATAATATAAGATAGTGATTTGGAAGTTTGAAATTACAAGGATGGATGAGAAGATCAGGATAATACTAAAAAATGAAGTTAGATTTTTTTCATATAAGTATCAGACAAGTATAAATTCAAGGTAACAAGTGTTAAATGAAACACAGAAAGGTATGAAAAGTGTAATCCATAAGGGTAATTTGATATCATGAATGCTTAAAAGCCAAATATCCTAGTATGAATATATATCATGAAAAATCTACATAAACTATACAAAGAAACCAAAGGAAACTCAGTATTAGTATATACTTTTGCTCATCACTGTCAAACTTTGTTTTAGTAGAAAAGAAGTTAATAAAATATAAAGAATCTGAATATAATAATTATTAGTATTGAACCAACAGGGAAATTTTAAACCCTATTTTATATTGGAATAATACTTTTTAGGGACAAAAGGAAGATTGATTTACCAAATGTGACCACATGTTACACACATTTCAAAAGGTAATTTACATACATTTCAAAAGGTAATTAATACAGAAAACATTTTATAGACATAATGAATAAAAATGAGAGAGAAGTATTAAAGTCAGTTATAAACAAACATCAAAATGATCTGGAAATTGAAAACAAGATTACCAGAAATTCTTTTAAATAACTGTAAGGTGAAGGAGAAAACCAGAACTGATAATCCAGAATAGCTAGAAAATAATAATAATAAAATTCTATGAGTAAATGTAAATTAAAACACTAGACACCACTATATACCAACCAGAATATCATATATTTGTATACACAGAATAATTCAAATATAAGAGATTCAGAGAAAATCTTATTTTTATTGTCTCTTTAAGATGTATAAGGAACTTTGCTTGAATCTATTTGTTTACTTTTCTTTAATTTATTCAACAAATATTTATTTACCAGATACCATTCTATGTATTGGGAATAAAGTGTTAACAATACAGAGAGTATATATGGTGGGGGTGGTTGGAGAGGACTGATCTGCAAGTAGAAACAAATAAACAAGATAGTTCAGTAGTGATACATGCTGAAAGGAAGAAAAGGAGGAAAGGAGGAAGGAAGGAAAAAGGAGGGCTGAAAATCCAGGTTGACGTGATTTAGAACAGTTGGCAAGAGAAGATTGAAAGTCTAGTTTTGATTTGGTGGTGATGGGAGGAACTAATTTCAAGTTTGATCTTAACTGTAAGTAAGCAGTCAGCAATGAGAATTCCTAGGGCAAAGAATTACAGACAGAGGGAAAAGTACAAAGTACAAAGAAATATAAATAAAATGAGCTTGAAGACTAGAAAATTAGGGTGTTTGGTGAACATAGCGTGGAGAGAGTCAGAACTTGCCCACACCATCCAGGAATTATCTTTGATAAAGCAAGGCTTAGGAACACAGAAATCCCTTTTATCCTTTATAAATCATCATATTTGATTTCCAAAATATCTCATTCCTAAACAAATTTCCAAAACATATTCTCACATCAAAACATATTTTATAACTTCAACACTGCACAATCACATATTTTCCGTATTGGTTAAAAAAAACAGTAAAGGGCTTCCCTGGTGGCACAGTGGTTGAGAATCTGCCTGCCAATGCAGGGGACACGGGTTCGAGCCCTGGTCTGGGAAGATCCCACATGCCACGGAGCGACTAGGCCCGTGAGCCACAACTACTGAGCCTGCGCGTCTGGAGCCTGTGCTCTGCAACAAGAGAGGCCACGACAGTGAAAGGCCCGCGCACTGCGATGAAGAGTGGCCCCCGCTCGCCGCAACTAGAGAAAGCCCTCACACAGAAACGAAGACCCAACACAGCCATAAATAAATAAATAAATACATAAATTTATTTAAAAAAAAAAAAACAGTAAAAATATAATATGGCAAATTATTATGGTTTAGTATACATAAAAATATGATAAAAATACAATAAAGCCAGATATTAATAATAATGTAAAACCAATTATATTTATAAGTCAGTGTGTTCTACCTAATTTTTATAGTGTTCATTGAAATTTAATTTTTCAATGTTGAGGTTTCTTTAAGTGAAATCATAGAGTTACTGAAGTTACTCCACCAGAAATCATAAAACCTTTGCTGTATAACATGGCATTTTTTTAAAATGTTAATTCTCAGCTTCCTCTAAGAAACTGAAATGACCATACTGAGTCCCTCAGGAGACTAATGTCTTTTCCATGTGCCATTTCATGCCCAAGGAAATAAAACAGGGAGCATGATCAAACAATAGCAGTTACTACCTTGATTGGGAAATTGCTTTAAGAAAGCCTCATGCCCTTGGTTTTATTTGATGGATTATCTATTCAGTTTTTCAGGACTTTGTTCATCTATAATTGACCAAGAAAGTGATGAGCTACAGATGGTCCAGGTTTTTTGTGGCATTGAGGCAGAAAGCAACAGTTTGTTTGCTTTTAAACATGCAAGCAGTTAAGTTTCACAAGTTAAAGAGTAAAAATAACTTCTGTGCAGAGATAACACAGTTCATCTGTTAAATTTGGGGTAAAAGCAAAACCAAAGAGCCTTTTGGTTGAACAAAGACATAATAAATAATGTTGCTGCCATATAACAGATGTAGGACAATGACAGTCTGGCTGATATGTGAACATAAAAACTTTTTATATGAGAAGCCACAGGGCACTACTGTTTCTCATTATTTATTTAAAATAAGTTAGATCCTAAAATCAAGTTAGTGATACTTAAGAATCAAGACCCTGCTTCTGTTCATTTATGGTTGGGCTTTTATTTGTTTAATTTTAGGTTTAAGACAAGTAGATTTTAGATTTAAAAGTAAAACTTTGGCTTCCAAATAAAACGAAGTTAAAATAAACTAACAATTACATTAGACATATGTGAAAAGCTGTGATACGACAAATACTTTTTTTCTCTTCCAGGTCGTCAAATGCAAACATAGTGCTTTGGTAAATTTGTGTTCCTTTGGATTAACTGTCATTCAAAATATTTTCCAATATGAGAGAATTGTTTAATGATGGAGATTTGGTCTTGTTGGGGCTCAGAGCAGGCCACCCCAAAATATGCTGAAGTGACATATTGATTATTTTGAATTAAAGTTACTTAAGAAACAGCCCATTCAAGAGGGACACTTTGTCTGCCTGAGAACAAGAAATAATCTCTCATGTGAAAGGTGCCCTTCCTGCATCTGGATGTAGAAGGACACCCTTATCTCCAGAGATAGGGAATTCAGGGCCCAGAAGCCTGTATAAACCTTGTTACTTCTTTACTAATTTACTATCCAAGTCCAAACTCTGTTTAAATTCTTCACGAATTAAGCACCCAAAGCCTAAGTTTCTCTGTGCTGTCAATTACTCACAAATTTATTGTTTCTTTGTCTAAAAAGTTTAAAATCTGCCTACTTTGGCCACCCTTTGGCCTCCATTTCTATGAGAACTTCGGGAGTACGAATTAAATCTGTTTTTTTTTTTTCTTTTTTCTCCTGTTAGTCTATCCTGTGTCAATCTAATTATTACACCAGTCAAAAGAACTCAAGAAAGGTAAAGGAGAAGTTTCCCCCTCCCCAACAGTGTGTTTTATTTACCTCTATAATCTCTGTATTTAGATTAGTGTCTAAGCATTCAATAAATACATTTTGTTTAAAATAATATATGGGAAATATGTAACCATTCAGAAGTTGTTAATAGAAGTCTGTTTATGTTATAATGTAAAGGAGTTTGGGGTACAAAAGTATATATATATTATATCCCCTGATAAAAATATTATGCATAGAGAAAAGTAAGAAAGGAAACAACCTAAAGGTTAAAACTATTTTCTCTTTGAGGTGATTAAGAATAGTTTTTTTTTTTTTTTCCTTCTGCATTATTTCTTTAATTTTGCATTTCTATGAAGAGCATATGTTAAATTACATGTACATACTTTTCAACCCATGGAGATATTTAGAGTCTATTCATGGAAACCAACAAGGGAAAAATATTTTAGAGTTTACATAAAAAATGCAACATACTAAGCAAAATGCTTTAATTTTATTGTGTAGCTTACATAAAATTTGAACCCTATGAGAAAACATATAAATGTATTAAAAATTGTCATAAGATATATGATAGTAAGGAAATAAGAAAATGCTAGCAAAATAGCTATCTTAATTTATTAAGCTAATCAAATATTATTATTCAGATTTAATTCATATGATTTTATCAAATATTTGAAAAGAATAAAGTTTTTGGTTACTTTTATTGTTAAATTATATTATCTTTATTTTATATTCTTATAAAACATTTATATTTTTGACAGAAAGATTGAGAATTTTACTTTTTTATTGTTTTTTAATTTTTAAAAAAATTTTTTAACATCTTTATTGGAGTATATTTGCTTTACAATGGAGTGTTAGTTTCTGCTTTATAACAAAGTGAATCAGTTATACATATACATAAGTTTCCATATCTCTCCCTTCTTGCATCTCCCTCCCTCCCACCCTCCCTATCCCACCCCTCTACATGGTCACAAAGCACCGAGCTGATCTCCCTGTGCTATGTGGCTGCTTCCCACTAGCTATGTATTTTACGTTTGGTAGTGTATATGTATGTCCATGCCACTCTCGGATTAAGAATTTTAGAACAGAAGCATTTCTTTTTTTCACTACACTACGTGTTATTACTCACACTCTTAGAAGAATGTGTCTTTTGGTTGCTTGTCTGAGATCAGCGATAATTTTGCTCATCTGTCCCACTCGCTTGCAACATTTCTCTTACTGACTCAAGCATGAAGTTCTGAACATGGTGGCTGTGCATAAAGGCCTAGACAGTGACAATAACTTTAAAGGCACGTTCCCTTTCACCCTGTGAGGTGTTTATTCATTTAAAGAACAAACATTTATTAAGGCTCTATTATGTGTTGTGTACTCTGCAGATGTAAAAAGCCCTCACAGGAAATGAACCGGTATACTTGGCTTCCTAAGTACATTGCTTTAATTATCTGAGCAGCTCCAGACAAATTCATAAATACAGTCTACAGACATCCTTACACTGCGATCACACACAGAGGCACCTATCCATTCATAATTCACACATGCAAATTTAAAGTCACTACTAGGAAATATACATCACCAACTTAAGTATATCCCGTGAGTGAGAAGTTTCTTAGATATCATCCAGCCCATGTTGCAAGCAGCATCTGCAGTTTCTGGGCCCACTATCAGTTGACTTAGTGGTTTCAGGATATGACATTGCCCAGCCAATTCAGACAATACTCAGGCACTATTTGGTACCACAGCCAAGAACGACTGTTGAGACTAAAACTTTTGTCCCTCTCAAACCTGTTTTTATCAGTCAATGATGAAATGTGAACCCCAGCCCCTCCACTACGCACTCATACTTGACCTCACCATCACCTGAACATTGATATGTGCTTCCTTAGTCTTGACCCAACCTTCTCTTTCCTTCCTAAACTCAAATCCATCCGTTTTGTCCTCAGGAACTATTATCACATAGTTAATCAAGTTTCCTGTAACCCGAAGCTCTTCTCAACAAGGTTCCCTTGCCTTTCTGTCTTAACTGAAACCTAACTTACTCTTGATGCTAACCTCCTTTGAGGTCCCTCCCACATACCTTTTGTACTTACTTCAAACTTCCTTTACATATTTTAAAATTATTTTTAATTACTTTTTATTGGAGTATAGCTGATTTACAACTTTGTGCTAGTTTCTGCAGTACAACAAAGTGAATACTCTTTTTTAGAGTCTTTTTCCATATAGGTCATTAGAGAGTATTGAGCAGAGTTCCCTGTGCTATACAGTAGGTTCTTATTAGTTAACTATTTTATATATAGTAGTGTGTATATGTCAATCCCAATCTCTCAATTTATGCCTCCCCATCCTTTCCCCCTTGGTAAGCATAAGTTTATTTTCTATATCTGTGACTCTATTTCTGTTTCGTAAAGAAGTTCATTTGTACCACTTTTTAGATTCCACATGTCAGCAATATCATATGATATTTGTCTTTCTCTGCCTGAACTTACTTTACGCAGTATGACAATCTCTAGGTCCATCCATGTCGCTGCAAATGGCATTTTTCCTTCTTTTTTTATGGCTGGGTAATATTCCATTGTATATATGTACCACATCTTCTTTATCCATCCCTCTGTTAATGGACATTTAGGTTGCTTCCACATCCTGGTTATTGTAAATAGTGTTGCAATGAATATTGGGGTACCTGTATTTTTTGAATTATGGTTTTCTCTGGATATATGCCCAGGAGTGACTTCCTTTAAAACATCCTGTTCCATCGTTCCATTGAAGTCTAAACAACTGTGACTGTTCTATCCTAAATACCTCATTGTCTTATTTACTTATTGACGTTAATTGACCTTGGGTTAAGACCCATATTCTTTAAGAATCTAACAACTGGTTCACAGCCCTTATCCATAATCTATGCACTCAGTTTTTTGGGGTGTCTTCAAAATGCACTTTGACGACTTCAAAATTTCTAGCCTCTTAGCTCCTTGACTTCCATTTCTTTAAAGAACTGTCCTCACTGCAGCCCACTAGTCCCTGCTCACTCCTTGATACATAGGTTTTTCTGTATATGTACTAAAGGTTTTACTGTATGATCATAACTTCCTCTTTTAGATATTTTTGAAAACTATTCCCAGTAAAGCCATTTTTAAAATAATGAGTCTCAATGATTTTTAAATGTATAAATTCTATTTTTATTTTATTTAAAATTCACTTTGTAAAATGAGATTTTCTACATGGCAGAGCAAATATAAACAGTCTCTAAAAAAAAAATTTGATGACTAAAAATATGGGAAAATCAACAATAAAATAAATGAAAAATACCACACTGTAACTAAACTGCAACTAAGTTTTCCCTGTAAATGCATCTGGGATTTAGCTTCCACAAACTGAGTCTTCTAAATAAAGTCATTTTTTCTCCAGCTTTACTGAGATATAAATGATACATAACACTGTGTAAGTTTAAAGTTTACAAGCGATGACTTACATGTTTATATTGCAAAATAATTACCACAATAATGTTAGTTAACCATAAGGTTATTGCCTCACATAACTACTATTTTTGTTGTAGGGAGAACATTTAATATCTACTCTCTTAGCAGCTTTCAAGTGTATATACAACCCAGTTAACTATATTCACCATGCTGTTTATTGGATTCCCACAACTTTTTCATCTTAAAACTAGAAGTTTGTACTCTTTGACCAACATCTCCCCATTTCCCCAACCCAATCCCTGGAAACCACTATTCTACTCTCTGTTTCTAGAGTTTGGCTTTTTTTAGTGTTCATACACAGTGACATCATACTGTATTTGTCTGACTTACTTCACTTATATGATAATTCTCAAAGTCTATCCATTTTGTCACAAATGGCAGGATTGCCTTCTTTTTATGCCTGAATAATATATATGCTATTGTGTGTGTGTGTGTGTGTGTGTGTAACATTTTTTTTACCAGTTAACTCATAGATGGACACTTAAGTTCCATATCTTGGCTATTGTGAATAATGCTGCAATGAATGTAAGACTGCAGATACTCTTTGAGATCCTGATTTCATCTCCTTTGGATATATACACAGAAGTGAGGTTGCTAGATCACATGGTAGTTCTATTTTTAATTTTTTGAGGAACTTCCACACTGTTTTTCATAATGGCTGGACCGATTTACATTCCCACCAAAGGTGCATGTGTCCATTTCTTCACATTTTCACGTTGATTATAGCCATTCAAACAAGTATATTTTGATTTGCATTTCCCAGATGATTAGTGATGTTAAGCACCTTTCCATGTACCTGTTGGTCATTTGAATATCTTCTTTGGAAAAATGTCTATTCAGGTTCTCTGCCCATTTTTTAATCAGATTATTAACCTTTTTGCTATTGAGTTGTGTGAGTTCTTACATATTTTGGATATTAATCCATTATCTGATATATAGCTTGCAAATATTTTCCTCCAGTATATAGGTGGCCTTTTCATTTTCTTTTTGATTATTTCTTTTGCTGTGCATAACCCTTTTAGTCTGATGTAGTGTCAGTTGTTTATTTTGCTTTTGCTGTTTGTGTTTTAGTGTCATATACAAAAAAAATCATTGTTGAGACCAAGTTCAAGGAGATTTTTTTCCATGTTTTCTTCTAGGAGTTTTATGGTTTCAGGTCTTATGCTTAAGTTTTTAACACATTTCAAGTTAATTTTCATGATTGGTGTGATATAAAGGTTCAATGTCATTTCTTTCATATGGATATCCAGTTTTCCCCACACTCTTTATTGAAAAGACTACCCTTTCTCCCAACTGAGTATTCTTGGCTCCTTTGTCAAATATGCATGGATTTATTTCTGGGATCTTTATTCTTTTCCGTTGATCTATGTGCTTGATTTTATGCCAGTACCATACTGTTTTGATTAGTGCAGCTTTGTACTATAGTTTGAAATCAAGAAGTGTGGTGCCTCCAGTTGCACTTTTTTCTCAAGATTATTTTAGCTATTGTGGGAATCTTTTGTGGGTCTATACAAACTTTAGGATTGTTTGTTCTATTTCTGTGAAAAATGTCATTGAATTTATTTAAGGAATTGCATTGAATCTGTAGATTGCTTTGTGTGGAATAGACATTTTAACAATATCAATTCTTCTGATTAATGAACACAGGACATCTTCAATTTATTTTGTCATATTCAGTTTATTTTATCAATGTCTTGTAGTTTTCAATGTACACATCTTTCACCTCCTTGGTTAAATTTATTTAGACCTTAGGTAAAAAGGATATTAAAGAAAAATAGGGTCTGGATAAAATGTCAGCCTCACATCACTCTCAAAATTCATAGGCACTACATAAAAATTGAAGCAAGAAGATTAAGACAGAAATGGTGTGTTTGGAGAATTAGGGAAGTGTGCTGTCACAAAAAAAAAAGCTGTGTGTGTATGTGTGTGTGTGTGTATTTATATGTATGTGTCTCTCTTTGTTTGTGTGTGTGTGTGTATTCACCATTTCAAAAAATAGTGCTCATCTTTGGGGTTAAGAAAGAGAGAATAGAGAATAGGTCACTGGATTTATCTCAAGGATGCTGTTTATTAGCTCAACTATAGTACCTAGAATGGGTTGGAAAGAAGCCTAATTGATGTGAGTTAAGGAAAGAATAGGGAGTAAAGAAATATAGACAGAGCATATACATTATTCTCTAATGAAACTTTAGCTGTAAAGAGGAGCAGAGAAATGGGACTGCAACCAAAATGGAGTTCTTTTTTTTTTCAAGAAGGTAAATATAAGGCACTTGTAAATGCTAATTGGGATGATGCAGTAGATAGAAGGAACTGATGCAATAAAGCAAGATAGTTACAAAAGTGATGCCCTCAAGAATTCATGAGAGGATAGCATCTAGAATATCAGAAATGCTTTAATTCCTTTAATTGCAGCCAGAATTCTTCTTCATTTGCTACAGACAGGAAGGAAGAAATGGAAGCAAATGGACAGAATTGAGCTGAGGAAGATGAAGGGGGTTCCTTTTAACAAAAATAGTTCATTAGGTGAAAGTTGCAAGGGCTTAGAGGTTTGAGAGAAGAAGGTATTAAATAGTTCTCTTGGAAGATATTACTGAAGGTAATGGCTAAGCTGCTGTGCCAAAGATCCTAAAACACCGTGACTTGCACAAGTTTTTTTTAACCTCTGTAATTTTCTCGGCAGGTGGGTAGACACTCATGCCTGTAGTCATTCAGAACATGGGCTAGAAGTGCAGTTCCACCACCGTCAACACATAGCTTCCACTATTATTTCAGTCGTTATTACTTTCCAACCTTCCAGAAGAGGTATGAAAGTCTAAAGTCTACTTAATCACATTTCATTGTTTAGAGAGTTGATCACATTTCACTGTTTAAAATTTGACATGTGGCTACCTCTAGCACAGAATGCCTTAGAAACGGAATCTAAGGCTAAGAAGCTATGTCTTTACTTAAAACTTTAGAAGGGGACCTTCAGTACTAAAAGGAAGATGGCAAGAATTCATACAGTGTGTTAGTTGTCTACGCCAGAAACAGCTTCAGAAAGAAAACTTATTAAGGAAAACATTAAGAATATAAAGCCATATTGTGGGTCCTTTTGAGCATTACCATCATAAATTGAATCAGCTTATGTTATGTTCTTCAGCTGCTCTCTTAAAAATTTATTGAAGAGCAACTATAGAACAAAGGATGTTATAAGCACTAAAGAAAATACAATAAACAATTCATATAATCTTTTATTTCATGGAGCTTTAATTCTAGTACATAAAACATATTATACACTAATATACAATCAAACAAACAACAAATATATTAGAACATAAAAAGCACAATGAAAGACATTAAATTCTAAAAGAGGAAATTCCCTTTGCTGAAATAGTACTTAAGGTGAGATTTGAAAGAAAAAATATATATATACCAGTCATGCAGTCATGCAACAATAAGATAGCAGAGCATTCCTGCAAGTGGACCATTTGGCACAAAGACATAAATAAGAAATAACTTATATTAAAGAAACATAAAGAGGGGCAGTGACATTAAATCAAGTATACAGAGGGAAGAGTGATGAGGCTAAAATTGCACATGTAGTTGGAGGCAAACATGCAAGTCTGTAAAGAGTAAATGAAGTGGTTGGATTTAATTTTAATTGAAAAATAGTCATTATGTGAATTATAGTTTGAGTGATGTGATCCAATTTTATTTAAAAACATAACCAAGATTAGAGTTTTACAAAAGTAAGCTAACATAAGGAGAAGGGTTCAGCCATTCTCACTTTGTTGTATGATCACCCCACACTAAAAAATGAAAAGGTCTATAAGAATATTTGTATACAAATATATATAGCAGGTTTATTCATGATAGCCTTGAACTGGAAACAACCCAAAGGTCTATCAGTAGGTAGATGGATAGAAAAATTGTGGTGTATTCACATAATACTCAGCAATAAAAGTTATAAATTATTGATATACACACAAAATATCTGAAGCTCAGAAACATGCTGAATGCAAAGAGTCTGATCTAAAAGAGTACACAGTGTATTATTCAATTTTATGAAATTCTCAATATATGAAGTCTAATTTATAGTAATAGAAAGAAGGGCAGATATTGCCTGGGTCTGCACTGTAAAAGAGTATGAAGAATTATTTTGAGTTGATGAAAATATTCTCTATCTTGTCGGTGGTGTTGATTACATAGGTGTATATATTCATCAAAATTCACCAAACTTTGCACTTAAAAATATGTATTTCATTGTAGATAAATTACTTCTCATTAGAGTTTGTTTTTTATTTGGTTTTTGTTTTAAATGAAAAGGATCAAGGGAGTTAATAGTGATTGAAAGATCTTTTATTTTTTGTATTGTAATATAGTTGACTTACAATGTTATATTGGTTTCAGGTGTAGAACACAGTGATTCAAAATTTTATAGATTATACTCCTCTTAAAGTTATTATAAAATATGTCTGTATTCCCTGTGCTGTACATTACATTCTTGTATCTTATTTATTTTATACCTAATAGTTTGTACCTCTTAATCCCCTTCCCCTATCTTGCCCCTCCCCCTCCTCACTGGTAACCACTAGTTTGTTCTCTGTATTTATGAGTCTGTTTCTGTTTATTATATTCATTCATGTTGTTGCAAATGACAGAATTTTATTCCTTTTTATGGCTAAGCAGTATTCCACATATATATCATATATATGTCACATCTTCTTTATCCATTCATATGTTGGTGGACACTTAGTTTGCTTCCATACTTTGGCTACCTATTGAAGAGACTGTCTTTTCCCCATTGTATATTTTTGCCTCCTTTTTGTAGAGTAATTGACCATATGTGCATGTGTTTATTTCTGGGCTCTCTGTTCTGTTCCATTGATCTATGTGTCTGTTTGTGTGCCAGTGTCATCTTGTTTTGATTACTGAAGCTTAGTAGTATAGTCTGGAGTCAGGGCGTGTGACACTTCCAGCTTTTTTTTTTTTTTTTTTTTCTCAAGATTACTTTGGTTATTCAGGCTCTTTTTTGGCTCTACACAAAAGCTTTAAAAAATCCTCAAAGCATATGGAACAAAAGGAACTCTCATTTATTAGTGGTGGGAATGCAAAATGATATAGCCACTTTGAAAGACAATTTGGCATTTTTTTACACCACTAAACATACTCTTACCATGCAATCCAGCAATCATGCTGCTTGGTATTTGCCCATAGAAGTTGAAAACATATGTCTAAACAAAAACCCGCACACAGACATTCATAACAGCTTTATTCATTATTGTCAAAATTTGGAAGCAACCAAGATACCCTTGAGTAGGTAAAGGGAATAAATAAACTGTGAAACATCCACACAATGAAATATTATTCAGTGCTAAGAAGAAATGAGTTATCAAGCTATGACAAGACATGGAAGAAACTTAATTGTATATTACTAAGTAAAGAAGTCAGTCTGAAAAAGCTACCCACCATATGATTCCCACTATATGACATTGTAGAAAAGGCAAAACTATGGAGATAGTAAAAAGATCAATGGCTGCAAGGGGTTGGGGGTGGGTGGGTTGTAGAGGGATGAATAGGCAGAGCACAGAGGATTTGTAGGGTAGTGAAAATTCTGTACCTGACTATATAACAGATATATGTCATTATACATTTATTCAAACCCATAGAATGCATAACACTAGGAATGAATCCTAATGTAAACTATGGACTTTGGGTGACAATGATGTGTCCATGTAGGTTCATCTGTAGTAACAAATGTACCACTCTGGTGGGGGATATTGACAATAGGGGAGACTCTGCATGTCTCATAAATATGACTTAGCTTCTTAGTTTTTCATGTAATAATTATGTGATGTCTAGTGTTCAAAGATATATTGTGGTTTTAATTTTCAGATCTATGAAGTATAATTTTTGGGTTAAATTTGCTTTTTAAGATACAACCCAAGACATTATAAGCAATATAATGACAAAGAAATGAATAAGTAAATGATTAATTCAGTCAGTTTATAAAGTTCAAACACAGCCTTTCTCCCTGATTGCAACATTTGTCTTTTTTCTTCTAAATTTCTTGACTCAATTACCCAATTAATTTTACATATATAGGTATATGTATATATTTATATATATGTATGGGTGTATATCTTCAAATTGCAGTTTTTAACTACCATAGTTCCACCAAGAAACACGTGCATTCTTTTTATCTTTTGAACGTTTTCGTGCTGATTTTTTCCCATCATCTATACGGTTAAGCCTGTTTTAGATAATTTTATCTTTCTTTAAATTATTTCATTTAGCCAAATTCCACCTCCTCCAGTTGCATGCTACTGTTTTTGAATCTAAGTTCACACTGCTTGTTGTGCCACAGGCCAATAAATGAAGAGACAAGATGTTAGGGCAAGGACTAACAACTTTATTCAGAAAGTCAGCAGACTGAAAATATGGTGAGACCCAAAGAACCATCCCACCTGAGTTAGAATTCAGGCCTCTTTTATACTAAAAGGGGGTTTAGGGGTGTGGCTGGTTGTTGCAAACTTCTTGGTACCAGCCAGACCCCAGAGGAGTTGTGATAATTCTTTGGTCTTGCAGCTGTCCACATAGGTCTGGTCATGATGTTCCTGTAAACTTCCAACAAGACAAATGTTATTCTCTGTTCTGTAATGTTTTAATCTCTATATCAATAAAAAGTGTTATACCTTTAAATGCCAAGTCTGGAAGGCAAAGTCTTGAGAAAGGGCTATTATGTATATTGCAGGTGACATTCTTTTACAAAACTGCAGAGCCAGCAAGACTAAGCACAGGTAACAGAGCACAAAGGTTAGAGCTAAAGGAATAGATTCAGTATGGAATTAGGTTTGTTCTTCTCTGTTACACTACAACTCCCACCCCAACCCCAATTTAGTATATATCCTACTCTTACCTATAGTACTTGTGTTGACATTATTATTTCATTGGCAACATTCTCACTCCTGGAAGTCAAGCTGAATTTTGAGGGAGAATTTGTTTAGTCAAATATAACGGCTGAAATAAAAATTTAAGTAAAATAAAATGCACATATCTCCCTTTAATCTACTACCTCTTTTGTAGATGAAAACATTTTTTATTTTAAGTTAAACTACTCATTTTTGTATGCACTTAGGCATCCAACAAGATCCTTTTTTAATTTAAGGAGTACCATTTTTAGTTTCATAAAGAACTATGGACCTGTTAGCTACTCAGATCCAATAATTTGCTCCTTTCCACACATCAGGACAAGCAAACTCTCCTGGCAGTAAACCACCAGAAATTTTAATATACTACTGTATTCCTTCATAAAAGAGCCTGGAAAGTTCTAGCAATGCCCTATTCTTCCTAATAATCTCTACCCTTATGCAAAGAAAGGGTAAGGAGTAAGTAAAACGTTTGGCATGGTGTATTTTAAAAATAAAATGAAAATGTTTACTTACGTTATGGATAAACTACTTTTTAAAGTATGCTATGCCTTATTTTCTCAGATATGAAAATATTTCAAAGGCATTTCAATAAATCAGATGTCAAGAAACTGCTAAAAAAATCCTTTAACATTCCATTTTACTTAAGAGGAACATAGTGAATTCTTAACATGGAGAACAATTCTCTGAATAATCTGATTAATGCTCAACTCTCTAGCTTAAACTAATCTTCTCAAATTATCTCCTCAACCCCGGGGCATTTATGCAGGTTGTTACTTCTATAAGGAAGTTTTAAAAATCCTTTCTCATCTAGTTAATTCCTACTCTTTCTTCAGATCTCACATCAATCTTCACTTCCTCAGGAGAATAGCTCCAACTTCTCCTCATAAGAATATGCCTCACCATATATTGATATAACTCCTTGATTAATGAAGGTCTCCACTAAATTATAAACTCAGAGAACAAGTTCTTCTTTTTTTTTTTTTTTTTCTTGTCTCCATATCATCAGCAGCTAACAGAGATTTGGCAAGTATAAAACTTTCAATGACTATTACCAGATAAACTGACACAAAAAAATCACATATTAACACATCACAAGTCTAGGTAATGGCTTTCATTGCTTGTCTATCTAAACCTATATTAGCACAGAGATAACCATATTATAAAGATTTTGAATGTTTCCAAATATGAAAAGACATGGGTCAGATGATAAGTGAATATAGGCTTAAGTAAAAGAAGAGCTAAATGGAAGTGAACAGATCGATAACTAGTTGAAAATTATAGTAGTTACATAAACTGATAAGTGAAGGAAATAAATTAATAGAATTAAAGATTTTACACAATTTATTATCACTATTTGGAATCACTGAAGAAAGACATTTTAAATTTATCATTTTCTCAAAAACTTTCTGTATGGTGTAATTTTGAGTTGCAAATATCTAGAAATTGAACAATAATATCTAAACAATAGGAATATTGAGAGAAAATTTCAAGACCCTGACCCAAATCAAATGTTCAGATGCAAGAGGAAGCAGAGTTCTAAGACTTTCTAAATTGTCTTACTTTAGTTATCCAAGGAGAAAATATAAGAAAAGAGATGCAGTTGAAATCTTTAATTGCCTTCTAAGTTTTCTTCTGGCTCTAAATTTCTAATTTTCTAGCAGTAGGTTTGGGATGATGGAAAAAAATTCCATAAAAATAAATTTTTGTATCCATGAAAACCTTTTCATGAGTTTGGTTGGAATATGAGTATGGCTATCTGTATTTTTGGTAGAGGATGAACACTGTTACCTGTAAAAGCAATATTAAAAGTCCCCTAGGGGGATCTAAATAGAATGAGTGATTTTATTTTTTGTGGTGTGATTATAGAAAATAGTCTTTTAGCTGAAAATAACCCTGCATTATAGGAAGTGGAAAAGTGTGCACTCAAATACTTGGTAGCTTTGGTAACAATTACACCAACATTTGAAGGTCAGTTTGTACACCTGATGCATCATCCCAAGTGAAGTCTATTTTTCCCATATTATTACATTTTTACTTCTTTGGTGCTTTTTTGTTAATTCACACTCTTCTTTATATCTTTTATAACCTGCAAGTTACATTTATTAAATACATACTGTGTCATGCTGTGCTTTATTTTATGCAAAATAAGTGAAATAACATGAACATTTTATTTTCAATAAATTTGGAATCTAAAGTAGACAGGCTTATGTAGAATTATACATATTGAGCATTAGGAAAATCTACATTTCAAAAACTAGAGTGACAGTAATGGACTGAGTCTTTAAAAATCAGTGGATTCTTGTTATTCACAGCAGTTATATTCTATTAAGTCACTCCTAATACTGAATTAGCAAATACTAAACCATTGTTCCTGGGGGAATATATATATATTCCCATAGATTATATATTATAATCTCAAATCCTAAAATCAACTCATCTTGGTAGATTCTATTTTCTTTACAAAAGAGAAGTGACTTGCCTGAGGCCACTCCAGTAACAGGTGCCAGAGTTAGAATTCAAACTCCATCCAACTAGTCCCAGAGCCAGAGCTTCTCACACATCACTGTGGTTCCCCCTACCTGTCATCTCCATCCTCTGATCATCTCTGTATGAGAGCTGAAGGCTTAACGGTGCCTTACTGGACTTGAGCTGGGAACGTGCCAATAGGGATTCATGATAAAATTTTCATCCTCTGTGCATGTCCCTGAATGACTGAAAAAGTTTGTGAGTATTGATTTTGGGGTAACAAATACATTTTAGCAAGCAGGAAAATTTGAAAATACAGAATCCAGGAATAATGAGGATCAACTGCACACCTTTATGAATTTGATTCTGTCATCTTTATGATTTCCAGTAAAGTCACTCTGGAATATTTCATCTACATTATTAGAATAATTATTTTCTACATAGGATGTTATTCAATTCTAACTTCCTTACGTATTTAATTTATTTTCTATAGGCACATGAAATCTACCTGTACCTTAGACCAAAATATTGCAGAATAATAAAGTCTTTGGTGGTTGAAAGATTTTCTGAGTGCCCTTTTATCTCTCCTAGATAGACTAGTATGAGTTTAGTGACACTGACTCTTTAAATCTTCCATCAGTGGCATGAAGTACATTGAGTTAATTTTGGGGACCAACATTTCATCTTTCCATTTTTCCTATGTGTGAATCAAATGATATAAATTATTGATAGTCTATTACAAATGCTGTATTCAGATATTTATAAAATAATTAGAATATACACAGTTTACAACAAAAAATACATAAATGCTTTACAGATTAGTAGACTGAGGTTGAGAGTGGTAGGTGTTTCATTTAATGTATATTAGTGGTAGAGATTGAAACTTAAATGGTTTCTTCTGTCTTCCAGATTAGTGGTTCAATATCACTGCACACTACTTCTGGGCACAATTATTTTCCAGAAAGCAGTTCATTTAATAGAAATATATTGAGTCAAAGAGTCTTGGAATCTAGTATTATCCCTTCAATAATTCATTTTTAAATTGTGAAATGATTGTCTTACAATAAAAGACACAAAATTTAAGTGTATAGTTATGAGTTTGAAAAATGACTACACTCATGTAACTATGATTCTAATAAAGATATACAACAATTCTATCACTCTAGAAAGTTTTCTCATGCCACTTTTTAGTCAATTCTTCCAACAAAGGTAATCACTGTTCTCATTTCTGTCATCAGTGATTAGTTCCAGAACATCAAATAACTGGAACACTGAAGCATTCTTCTTCTTTTTTGTCTTGCTTATTTTGCCCAACATAATGTTTCTGGGATTCCCTAGGTTATGCATTAACAGGTTCTTTTTTTCTCTCCCTCTGTACTTTAGATGATTTCTGTTGACCTGTTCAAATTTATTAATCCTCTCTTCTGATATGTCCAATCTACTCTATACCCAAACCAACATTTTTTTATATGGAGTTTTTCAGTTTTTAGGATTTTCATGTGATTTTATTTTTTTCAATTTATGAATTTCCCATTTAATACCCTTCTATAGATTCTTTAAAATATTTATTCAAATTATTTTAAAATTATTTTCTGCCAATTTCAACATTCAGGCTGCCTTTTGTTCTATTTCTATTGACACTTTTTTGCATGGGTCACATTCTCCTGTTTTGTGCATGTCCAATAAACTTGTATTTTTTCACTGGCATTTGTAAATAGATATGAAATAGAGAGCCTGGGTTTTGTTGTCCTCCTCTGGAAAGTGTTCTGTTTGTTCTAGCAGGTAGTACTGGCAGTTCAGCTTTGTCCTTTGTAGGCTTAGTTTTATTCTTGTTTATACTGGTCTCAGCGTGCAGTTTCTTACTTCTCTGTTGTGAAATTCAATGTTTCTATAAAAAGCCTGAAAGTTATCAAGCCCTTTTAAATTGGTGGGACACTAAGTTCCAAATGTCACTTCCTTAGGTAGACAGCTACTTAAATAACTGCTCTTACAATCCCCTGGACCCTTACATTTCCAGTTTAGTGACAGATGAAGGATTAAGGGGAGTTTTATACAGATTTTTATCCTTCTTTTTTTGTGGCTTCCTACTTCTGGCAGTTCTGTATTAATTTCCAGAGACTCTAGTGAGTCCAAACTCTAGCCTCTGACTTCTCAGACCAATAAAATTCTGGCTCCCTGCTTAAAACTTGTTCATTGTTCCACATTGTGGGCTTAACAGGGCTTTCATGAAAACAGCCATATACGTGCAGATCTCATCCAATGGGTTCCCCTCTTGGATGGGTTGTATTTATTAAGGTTTCTGCTTGATTTTGACCCATTTTTTAAATGCCTTCCAAAATTGTTTTTTATATTTTTCCTGAGTTTACTGTTGCTACTAGTAGGAACATTAGTCCAGTAAAAGCAAATATACTAATACTGGAAGACTAATTTATTTTTTAAGACCAAACAAATCACAACTGAACTCTATTTCAGACTTCCCATCTTTGAGAAGTTGCTGATGTGTGCCAGTTTTTTTAGTTGGACTATTATGATGTAAACTGAGATAATTTAGAGAATTATACTTCAAGATATTCAGAAGAAATTTGAATCATGAATCAAAGCTTCATTGTTATTCTTTTTCCAACTCTCTACTCTAAAAATCTTCAGTTGTTTAAAAGAATTGCACTCCTTCCTCTAAGAATGTGAAAAAGTACAGTTAAACATGCTTAAAATACTAAGGTCATATATATAAATTGGAATATATATTAAGAATTTAAGAGTCCATTTTTGGCTGTTGCAGCCATAGTATGGATTTCAAAAATAAGCCCAGATTATATACAAGGAAATTGTTTGTCCAATTTAAAAGCTATCAGATTTCATCATTTGCTTATTTGGAAATGAACGCACTAATCCATGTCTTATTCTTATTTCATAAGAATGACTGATCTACTTTTAGAGAAGAATTAACTGATCGGTAGTTAAATAACTTTTACTTAATAAAAATGTAATATCTTAAAACAGCACAGAAAAACTTTACCCCAAATGTCCTGGTTTAAACTGAGACCAAGGTATGGTGAGTTAGGTGAATCACAGTGAGAAAAAAAATAAGGATTATGTTGGTTTAATAATAACTCAAATCGTCTATATTATGTCATGGTTTACCAAGTCTCAGCTTTAAAAATTTCATATGTGATTATATAAGATTCATGGTGACATTTAGTGACATTTAGAAGCAGCAGCATTCTATCTTTGTTTTAATAAATTAGGATCTAAAATAAGCTATTGTAACTTGACATTTGACGTCCAAAGTGAAAAATGTTTTCTAAATGCCAAATCATTTAATTAATAAAAGATGACACTGAAATGACTAATTCCCCTTATTGTATGGGTACCTTTGATAAAATGAGGATTTTCAGTGTACAGTTCTAGTTTTCTCTTCAACACTATTACTTGCTGTATAAAATCTGAAACTCTGAGTTTGGACCACAAGATGTGTTATCAATCAAAAACATTCTTTCTCTCTCAGATATATCTAAAAACACTCTCCACTTCATACTACTTTCTTCTACTATAGTTTTAGATTATACTCTTAGTCTTTTCTTCTCTATCCTCATCTATTGTAAAGCCAGAAAATTACATTTTTGTTGGGTTTTAACAATTTCTTTTTGGTGGAAAGAGTAAAGGTCAGGCAGCATTCCATTTCAGGAAGATAGTTAAATGGCTAGCATTAAAGTGTCTGCCAAAATGATGGAGTAGTATTCATTTTTATTTTTCAGTGAAACCATATGAAATCGCAAATAAAAGCACTCACTACCTTTAATGTCAGAATTTAAATTAAAAAATCTTTTATGTTTTTGTCTCCTAAATCAAAATGTATTATGAACAATTTATGTTGGTTTCAATGTCTTTTCCTTTTTAAAATAGTTTTGAAATCTGAATTATAGCAAAATAATTTTAAATTTAAATTCAAAACAATCTTATTTATCAGGAAAATAAATGTTTAAAGCTAGATGTTCAATATTTAGTTTTTGACCTTATTCATTATTAAATAGTTGAAAAAATTATTTAAGATGCAAGTGGGTCAAATGTGGCACCATCTATTTCTGTAAGGCAAATGTGAGAAAACTTCTTAATGTGTAGTTGGTAGTGTGTCCAAAGGAAAAGAAATAAACCATTCTTTGTGTTTGGCATATTTTTACTTGTTTTTTAAACCATTAATATTAAATCTAAATATAAGGAATAATAGCCACTATAACTGCAATGATGAAAATAATAATAAAAAACAAAACTACCATAATAATAGTTTCCACTGATTGAGTGCTAATTACAGGACAGGTACAATGATAAATTGTTTACTTAAATAAGTTTTTGTTTTTTAATAATTCTAGTAACCTTTAAAAATTCACTATGAAAACAATTTTAGAGTCTGGAAAAGAAGAAATAATTCTTTATTCATATAAAGTAAATTAATTTAAAAGTTATCTAACTGGATAGAGATGTAGCCATCTAACCTTATAATTCTGATTGGTTTCAGAGGATAACAGAAAATATTTACTCTATTTTACAATTTGATGCAAATATATTCTCTTCATAAGAAGCAATAGACTGTACAGAGGAAAGATCATAAACACTGATGAAACAAGCCTGAGTTGGAGTCTTGGTTCAGCCACATCTTGCCAAATTCTTGTCTTAATTTCTTATTTTCAAATCTATTTAAAATTTATTTATTTCATGAAAAAGAATTTTATTGTTGAAGTCATAGCAATAGGAAAGCAAGAAAGACGTAAACACAATAGACATTGATGTAAAAGGTAGCATGACATTGGCTATTGCTCTGCCTGTGAAGAATGAAGTCCATGGTCATGTGCACAGGCTTTCACTGGTAGTAACATCTGCACCTGCTTGGGGGTTGAAGTGAATGACTGTAAGCCTCGTGATGAGGAGAGCGAGTTGTTCGGGAAGCATAAAAAAAAAAAAAAAAAAGACCTTTTTCTTAACTACATTGAAATAGCTTCAGAAGTGAGATCCTTATATAACTATATTTCACCATATATAACTATATATAACTATCTATATATGTATACATAAATATTATATATTTCATATACACTTATCCACATGCTTTATACTCTCGACAACCACCAATAAAGTTAGAAACATCTGGGGTATCATTCTGTAGCAATATGAATGCCATCAGCATCATAGTACATAAGCACTATTTTTACGTTTTGTTTTCAAAGCAACAGGTTTTTTTTTTTTCTCTCTTTTCTTTTTCTCTAATTGATAAGTCAATGTGAATGTTACTTTGGACCCAGAGACAAAGAGTGCTACATAACATGTTTTCTGCCTTTAAGAATTAAAAATCTAATTAGAAACTAAAAACTTAGAAAGCAGAAAAAATAAGAAACAATAAAGTTTGTATGTGACCAATTCAAAAATTTGTGTCAGGCTTAACAATTCCAGAGATTGAGGGGAAATATGGAGGTCAGCTGACACTTCATTAACATCCACTAAAAGTGGGTTATTATGGCTAAAAATATAGGATGAGAGAATAAATATATGTTCTATTCCATAATCCTTCATTAGCTTTTAATTTTTTCCCTACATGTCAATTCCCATGTCTTTTCTTTCCTGTGGGTACTTAATGTTTTCCAAGTATTCTGGATTACTGATTTTATCCTTTGCTTGGTTCAGACTGAGACATGTGCATAGATCTTAGTATAGATATATATGTATATATGGAGGTACACATATATAGATATATAGCTATACAAATATGATTAGATAGCACAATAATGTTATTTTTAACTAATAGAATTTGATAAATATGTACTCAGTATTTTCCTAGTCCACTTTTATTACATTTCTGGACAAGTTTATGATTGTTTTTAATCTGGTAATTTTTAAGATGGTGACATAAATATATCAAGACAATGATAAAACCAATAAAGTTGCTTAATATAATTCACCAACTTTTTCTTCATTTCTGGCCAATCAACCAGAGATGTAATAATATGGAAAAGACCTTGTATGACTCAGTCATAGTTTCAGTAATCCTATGTTCAATATCAATAATCATTGCTATTGTCTTTTGGACAATAAAAAATCACAAATAATAATGTACAATTTGGGAAAATTTTAGCATAATTTTCTGCCTGCTGTAAAAAGTGCTTAAAATGAAAATGTATATTTTGTATTCACTATTCTGAATAATATATTTCTTTTTTTTAAAATTTTATTTATTTATTTATTTATTTATTTATTTATTTATTTATGGCTGTGTTGGGTCTTCGTTTCTCTGCAAGGGCTTTCTCTAGTTGCGGCAAGCAGGGGCCACTCTTCATCGCAGTGCGCGGGCCTCTCACTGTCGTGGCCTCTCCTGCTGTGGAGCACAGGCTCCAGATGCGCAGGCTCAGCAATCGTGGCTCACGGGCCCAGTTGCTCTGTGGCATGTGGGGTCCTACCAGACCAGGGCTCGAACCCGTGTCCCCTGCATTGGCAGGCAGATTCCCAACCACTGCACCACCAGGGAAGCCCTGAATAATATATTTCTGTTTGGCCAGTCTAGAAAATCTTTTCATTGTATCCATAAAATTTTCATTATGTTTTCAATGTATAAATAATTCATAAAACATGAAAAATAAAGATATAAATGATACAAAAAGTAACATAACCATCTTCATTTAAGTGGCCCAGGAGATGAGCAAGATGCCTAATTTTTTCTCAGTTTATAACAGTGTCCCACAATGACTAGAGGAAATCATGTTTTATCTTATACAAGATTTCTCTATACATATTAATACAATGGCTGTATTAATTTATATACACATACACACATACATGAATTTATTAAAAAATACGACATGATTTCTGTCCATATTTGTATATACAAAATCAACACACATAAACCCGTTATGTTTCTATATACTAACAATGTACAGTCTGAAGGAAATTAAGAAAAACATCTTATTTACAATAGCATCAAAAAGAATAAAATACTTAGGAATTAACTTAAGCAGGAAGCAAAAGACTTGTACACTAAAGCATACAAAACAATACTAAAAATATTAAAGAATACACATCTAATGAAAAGACATTCTGTGTTCATGGATTGGAAGACTTAATATGGTTAAAATGTCAATATTATACCAAGTGATTTACATTTCAATGCAATCACTATCAAAATCTCAAAGCATTATTTTGCAGAAATAGAAGAAAAAAATATAAAATTCATATAGAATCTCAAAAGACCTGAATAGCCAGAACAATTTGAGAAAGAAAAACAAAGCTGGAGCCCTCAAACTCCATGATTTGAAAATATATTACAAAGCTACAGTAATCAAAGCAGCATAATAATGATATAAAATCAGACATATTGACTAATGGAACAGAATAGAAAGCCCAGAAATAAACCTTCACAGATATGATCAAATTATTTTCAACAAGAGTGTCATGACTATGCAATGGGGGAAAGGATAGTCTTTTTTATAAAGGGTGCTGGGAAAACTGGATATCCACATTCAAAAGAATGAAATTGGGCCTTTACCTTACACATATACAACAATTAACTCTATATGAATTTAAGACCTAAACATAAGATCTAAACAAATAAAACTTTTAAAAGCAAACATAGGGAAAAAGCTTTATGACATTGGATTTGCCAGTGACTTCTTGGATATAACACCAAAAGCAGTCAATAAAAGCAAAAATAGACAAGTGGGACTACAGTAAACTTTAAAACTTCTTGACAGCAAAATAAACAATCAACAGAATGAAAAGAAAACCTACAGAATGGAAGAAAATATTTTCAAACCGTGTATCTGATGAGTTAATATCCAGAATATACAAAGAACTCTTACAACTCAACAACAACCAAAAACCAACCTATTTTTAAAATGGTCAAATGACTTGAATAGATTGTTCTCCCAAAAAGATATACAAATGACCATCAAGCATTTAAAAAGATGCACAGCATCATTAATCATTAGGGAAATGAATAGCAAAGCTACAGTCAGATATCACCTTGCACCCATTATGGTGACTACTAGCAAAAAAACTAAAAAAGCAAGTGTTGGTGAGGATGTGGAAAAATTGGGACACTTGTACACTGTTGGTGGGCACGTGAAATGGTGCAACTGCTATGGAAAACAGTATGGAGATTCCTCAAAAAACTAAGAATAGAATTATCATATGATCCAGCAATCTCACTTCAAGATATATGCAAAAAAAAATTGTAAACAGGATCTCAAAGAGATATTTGTGCAAACATTTTAAAACAGCATTATTCACAACAGTCAAGAGACGGAAGCAACCCAAACATCCGCAGGCAAAGGAATGGAGAAAGAAAATGTTGTATATATATAGAATGGAATATTATTCAGAGTTAAAGGGGTCAGACATCACAACACAGATAAAATTTGATGACACTATGTAAGTAAAATAAGCCAGTAAAAAAGAAAGACAAATACTGCATAATTACACTTAACATTATTAAAATTGTTATATGAGATATCTAAAGACATTAAACTCTTAAAAATGTAAAATAGGATGGTGGTTGCCAGGGCCTAGGCCCTGCGGGAAAAGGGGAGTTGTTCAATGAGTATTGAGTTTCAGCTTTGCAAGAAGAAAAAGTTCCAGAGATCTCTTGCACAAAAACGTGCATATAGCTGCATTTAACATTTAAAAATAGTTAAAATTTTATTTTATGTGTTTCTTACCACAATAAAATTTAGTGAAAATAAAAAATAAAATTCTTATGAATTTTGTTTTTATTTCTCAAATGACATCTCTTTAATGTAGATAGATATTTTAGGAATTTTAAACAGACTTAACAATGTTAGTGGTTTAATGTCAGAGAAAAAGACGATATTCAGTACTTAAGTAAAATTTTCTATTATCCTGTTTCTGGTCATTTGTTTTCCAGCAATTTTTTTTGATACACTCAAGCTAATACTGGAAATTCTCATATTAATAACTTCAATGTACTAATAGAAAATACTAAAAGAGAACTTATTATTTAGGAATGGGAAAATAACTATTTAATGTATCAGATTCTCAAAAATTACTAGACTAATCCACTGAGGAAGTGCCCTTGTTTATTTTGTATACACATGGTCAAACACATAAACGGGGTTTTGGCACATACAGAGTTGGAATTATTCGTGATTCCTCTTTTTCTCTCCTATAGCACAGCAAAGCAATTAAAAATTCTGTTGAGACTTCCTTCAAATTACATTTGGTTATTGATAAAGTCATACACAATATCTCCATTATTACCACCACAGTCTATTATCTCTTGCCTTGATACAGTTGCTTCCTAATTGCTCTCCCTGCTACCACCATCGCTTTCTTACCATCTATTCCCACCCAGTAACCAGTCTAATCTTTTTAAAATGTAGGTCAAATCATGATCTTTCTCTCCTCATTACTCTCTTTACCCTCTCATATTTTAATGGCCGAGAAAATATTTTCATTGATATTTTCACTGTCCATTTTCAATCCCTACCACAGGAAAACTATCTGACTTAATTTTCTACCTCCATTCCAGTCTCAGTGGCCTCCTTACTAACTTGGATCCTCTAGATACCCATCCTGATATTGCACTGCTGTATTCTTTGCCTGCAATGATCTACTCCGAAAATCAACATCACTTTAACTTTCTTAAACTATTGTTCAAATGCCACCTTCTCAGTGAAGCCTGCTTTGACCACTCTATTTATAATTGCGACCCCAAACCTATACCCTATTCCCAGTGTCTTTTTTCTCCATATTATTTGTGAGTTTATAACATAATATATAATTATTTATAATATTTAGTGACTTTCTTCAATGACTAAAACATAAAATCTCTGAAATCATTGCCTTTGTATTGCTCACAGCTGAACTATAACTTTATGCAATGATTTTTCTTTGTGGACACATAAAGTGAGGATCATGAAACAAGTCTTTTTTTTTTTTTTTTTTAATTAAGGGCCATTCTTTTTTTTTTAATTAATTAATTTATTTATTTATTTTTGGCTGCGTTGGGTCTTCGTTTCTGTGCGAGGGCTTTTCTCTAGTTGCGGTGAGCGGGGACCACTCTTCAACGCAGTGCGCGGGCCTCTCACTGTCGCAGCCTCTCGTTGCGAAGCATGGCTCCAGACGCGCAGGATCAGTAGTTCTGTGGCTCATGGGCCCAGTTGCTCCGTGGCATGTGGGATCTTCCCAGACCAGGGCTCAAACCCGTGTCCCCTGCATCGGCAGGCAGACTCTCAACCACTGCGCCACCAGGGAAGCCCAAGTCTTTTTTTTTTAACTTTTTTTTGTTTTTTTAATAATCATGGGCATAAAGAAAAGTTGTCCAAATAATTTCCAAATACTCAGAGTCTCTACATGTTTACATTTTACCGCATTTGATTTCTGATTCCCCCTCCACCCCTCTCCTCTCCATATAGGTACATAGAGATATTCTGACTGTGAGAGTAAGACACAAACATGATGCCCCTTCACCCCTAAATTATTCCGTTTTTTCTAAAAACAAGGACGTTCTCTTATGTAATCACAGTAAAATTGTCAAAAATCACAAAATTAACATTGATACCGTGCTGATATCAAAGCTACAGACCTTATTAAGATTTCACCAGTTGTGCCAGTAATGCCATTTATAACAAAAGAAAACAAAAAGCAACCAAACACCACCTCCATGTCATGCCTCTCTAGTCCCCTAAACTGGAAACCTTCCTTTACTTTCCTTGTCTTTCTTGACCTCGACATTTTCCTTGACATTTTTGGGAGCGCCAATGAGTTGTTTTGTGGGAAGATCCTCAATGGGGGTTTGTCTGGCATCATGTCATGATTAGATTCTGGTTACACACATTTGGCAGGAAACCCACAGAAGTTATTGTTGCGTCATTGTAGGAATTATCTCCTTTTTTTTAAACTTTTTATTGTATATTGGAGTACAGTTGATTAACAATGTTGTGTTAGTTTCAGATGTACAACAAAGTGATTCAGTTATACATATATATGTATCAATTCTTTTTCAAATTCCTTTCACAATTAGGCTGTTACAGAATATTGAGCAGAGTTTCCTGTGCTATACAGTAGGTCCTTTTTGGTTATCTATTTTAAATATAGAGGTGTGTAGTTGTTAATCCCAAACTCCCTAACTATCCCTCCCCTAACCTAACCATAAGTTCATTCTCTAAGTCTGTGAGTCTATTTTTGTTTTGTAAATAAGTTCATTTGTATCATTTTTTTTTTAGATTTCGCTTATAAGTGATATCATACAGTATTTCCCTTTCTCTGTTTGACTTACTTCACTCAGTATGACAATCTCTAGGTCCATCTACGTTGCTGCAAATAGCATTATTTCTTTTTTTTAATGGCTGAGTAATATTCCATCATATATATGTACCACATCTTCTCTATGCATTCTTATGTTGATGGACGTTTAGGTTGTTTCCATGTGCTGGCTATTGAAGGCAGCGCTGCAATGAACATTGGGGTACATCCTTTTGAACCATGTTTTTCTCCAGGTATATGCACAGGAGTAGGATTGCAAGACCATATGGTAGCTCTAGTTTTAATTTCTTAAGGAACCTCCATACTGTTCTCCACAGTGACTGCACCAATTTAAATTCCTACCAATAGTGTAGGAGGACTCCCATTTCTCCACACCCTCTTCAGCATTTATTGTTTGTAAATTTTTTGGTGATGGCCATTCTGAGTGGTGTGAGGTGATACCTCACTGTAGTTTTGATTTTCATTTCTCTAATAATTAGCAATGTTGAGCATCTTTTTATGTGCCTCTTGGCCATCTGTATGTCTTCTTTGGAGAAATGTCAATTTAGGTCTTCCCGTTTTTTGATTGGGTTGTTTGTTTTGATAATATTAAGCCCCATGAGTTGTTTGTAAATTTTGGAGACTAACCCCTTGTTGGTCACATCATTTACAAATATTTTCTCTCATTCTGTGGGTTTTCTTTGTATTTTGCTTATGGTTTCCTTTAAGGTGCAAAACTTTTGAGTTTAATTAGGTCCCATTTGTTTATTTTTGTTTTTATTTCCATTATTCTGGGAGACAGATCAAAACAGATATGCTGCAATTTATGTCAGAGAGTGTTCTGCCTATGTTTTCCTCTAAGAGTTTTATAGTGTCCAGTCTCACATTTAGGTCATTAATCCATTTTGATTTTATTTTTGTGTATGGTGTTAAAGAATGTTTTAATTTAATTTTTTTACATGTAGCTATCCAGTTTTCACAGAACTATTTACTGAAGAGACTGTCTTTGCTCCATTGTAAAGTCTTGCCTCTTTTGTCATAGATTAATTGACTGTAGGTGTGTGGGTTTATTTCTGGGCTTTCTTTCTATCCTGTTCCATTAATCTATATTTCTGTCTTTTGTGTCAGTACCATACTGTTTTGTTGACTATAGTTTTGTAGTATAGTCTGAAGTCAGGGAGCCTGACTTCTCCAGCTCTGTTTTTCTTTCTCAAGATTGCTTTGGCTATTTGGGGTCTTTTGTGTCTCCATACAAATTTTAAGATTTTTTTTTGTTCTAGTTTTGTGAAAAATGCCAGTGGTAATTTGATAGGGATTGCATGGAATCTGTAGATTGCTTTGGGTTCTATAGTCATTTTCACAATATTGGTTCTTCTAATCCAAGAACATGGTATATCTCTCCATCTGTTTGTGTCCTTTTTTAGTTCTTTCATCCATATCTTATAGTTATCTGAGTACAGATTTTTTGCCTCCTTATGTAGATTTATTCCTAAGTATTTTATCCTGTTTGATGTGACAGTAAATGGGATTGTTTCTAAAATTTCCCTTTCTGATCTTTTGTTGTTAGTGTATAGAAATGCAACAGATTTCTGTGTTTTAATTTTGTAACCTGTGGCTCTACCAATTCATTGATGAGCCCTAGTAGTTTTCTGGTAGTTTCTTTAGGATTTTCTATGTATAGTATCATGTCATCTGCAAATGGTGACAGTTTAACTTCTTCTTTTCCCATTTGGAATCCTTTTATTTCTTTTTCTTCTCTGATTGCCATAGCTAGAACTTCCAAAACTATGTCAAATAAAAATGGTGAGAGTGGATATCCTTGTCTTGTTGGTGATCTTAGAGAAAATGCTTTTAGCTTTTCAGCATTATGATGTTAGCTGTAGGTTTGTCATATATGGCCTTTATTATGTTGAGGTATGTTCCCTCTATGCCCAATTTCTGGGGAGTATTTTTTTTATCATAAATGGGTGTTGAATTTTGCCAAAACTTTTTCTGCATCAATAGATGATCATGTGGTTTTTATTCTTCACTTTGTTAATGTTGTGTATCACATTGATTGATTTGTGGATATTGAAAAATCCTTGTATCCCTGGGATAAATCCCACTTGATCATGGTGTATGATCCTTTTAAAATATCATTGGATTTGGATTGCTAGTATTTTGTTGAGGATTTTTGTGTTTCTGTTCATCAGTGATATTGGCCTATAACTTTCTTTTTTTCTGGTGTCTTTGTCTGGTTTTTGTAGCAGGGTGATGGTGACCTCATAGAATCAGTCTGGGAGTTTTCCTTCCTCTGCAATTTTTTGGAACAGTTTCAGGACGATAGGTAGTTAGGTCTTCTCTAAATGCTTGACAGAATTTGGCCATGAAGCCATCTGGTCCTGGACTTTCGTTTTTTGGGAGTTTTTAAATCACAGTTTCAATTTCAGTACTTGTGATTGGTCTGTTCATATTTTCTATTTCTTCCTGGTTCAGTCTTGAGAGATTGTGCCTTTCTAAGAATTTTTCCATATTTCCAGGTTGTCTGTTCTATTGACATACATTTGCTTGTAGTAGTCTCTTATGATCCTTTGTATTTCTGTCGTGTCCATTGTAATTTCTTCTTTTTCATTTCTAATTTTATTGATTTGAGTCCTCTCCCTTTTTTTCTTGATGAGTCTGGCTAAAGGATTGTCAATTTTTTTTATCTTTTTAAAGAACGAGCATTTACTTTCACTGATCTTTGCTATTGTTTTCTTCATCTCTATTTCATTTACTTCTGCTCTAGTCTTTATGATTTCTATCCTTCTACTAACTTTAGATTTTGCTTGTTCCTCTTTCTCTAGTTGTTTTAGGTGTAAGGTTAGGTCGTTTATTTGAAATTTTTCCTGTTTCCTGAGGTAAGATTGTATTGCTATAAACTTCCCTATTAGAACTGCTTTTGCTGCATCCCATAGGTTTTGGATCATTGGGCTTTCATTATCATTTGTCTCTAGGTATTTTTTGATTTTCTCTTTGACTTCTTCAGTGATTCACTCTTTGTTTAGTAGCATATTGTTTAGCCTCCACGTATTTGTGTTTTTGCAGTTTTTTTTCTTGTAGTTTATTTCTAATCTCATAGCATTGTGGTCAGAAAATAAGTTTGATATGATTTCAATTTTCTTAAATTAACCGAGTCTTGATTTGTGACACAGGATATGATCTATTCTGGAGAATGTTCTGTGAGCACTTGAGAAGAAAGCTTATTCTATTGCTTTTGGATGGAATACTCTATAAATATCAATTAAGTCCAGCTGGTCTAATGTGTCATTTAAGGCCTGTTTTTCCTTATTGATTTTCTGTCTGGATGATTTGTCCATTGATGAAAACAAGGTGTTAAAGTCCCCCAATATTATTGTGTTACAGTTGATTTCTCCTTTTATGGCTGTTAGCATCTGCCTTATATATTGAGGTGCTCCTATGTTGGTTGCATATATATTTACAATTGTTATATCTTCTTCTTGGATTGATCCCTTGATCATTTTGTAGTGTCCTTCTTTGTCTCTTGTTACAGTCTTTATTTGAAAGTCTGTTTTATCTGATATGATTATTGCTACTCCAGCTTTCTTTTGATCTCCATTTGCATGGAATACCTTTTACCATCCCTTCACTTTCAGTCTGTATGTGTCCCTAGGTGTGAAGTGGGTCTCTTGTAGACAGCATATATACGGGTCCTGTTTTTGTGTCCATTCAGCCAGTTTATGTTTTTTGGTTGGGGCATTTAATCCATTTGCACTTAAGGTAATTATCAGTATGTAAGCTCCTATTGCCATTTTCTTAATCGTTTTGTTTGTTTTTGTAGGTTTTTTTTTTTTTTTTTCTTACCTTCCTCTCTTATTCTCTTCTCTTGTGTTTTGGTGACGATCTTTAGTGTTGTGTTTGGGTTGTATTTTCTTTTTTTCTATTCCTTTTCTTTTTCTTTTTTTTTTTTTTTGTGTGTGTATCTATTGTAGTTTTTGGATTTACTGTTTCCATGAGGTTTTGATATAGCAGTCTATATCTGTACAAAGTTGTTTTAAGTTGCTGGTCTCTTTCTTGCCTAGAGAAGTTCCTTTAGCATTTGTTGCAAAGCTGGTCTGGTGGTGCTGAACTCTCTTAGCTTGATTGTCTGTGAAGCTTTTTATTTCTCTGTCAAATCTGAATGAGAACCTTGCTGGGTAGAGTATTCTTGGTTGTAAGTTCTTCCCTTTTGTCACTTCAAATATATTGTGCCACCCCCTTCTGGCTTGCAGATTTTCTAATGAGAAATCAGCTGATAACCTTAGGGGAGTTCCCTTGTATGTTGTCTTTTTTCCCTTGGTGCTTTTAATATTTTTTCTTTGTCTTTGATTTTTGTCCTTCTGATTACTATGTGTCTTGGTGTGTTCCTCCTTTGGTTTATCCTGACTGGGACTCTCTGTGCTTCCTCGACTTGGGTGACTGTTTCCTTTCCCATGTTAAGGAAGTTTTCAGCTTATTCCTTCAAATATTTTATTTATCAAAAATTATTATCTTTTCAAATATTTTCTTCGGTCCTTTCTCTTTCTCTTCTCCTTCTGGGACCCATAATGTGAATGTTGCTGTTTTTAATGTTGTTCCAGAAGTGTCTTAGACTGTCTTCATGTCTTTTCATTCTTTTTTCTTTATTCTGTTCTGCAGCAGTAATTTCCACCATTCTGTCTTCAAGGTCACTTATTTGTTCCTCTGCCTCAGTTATTCTGCTATTGATTCCTCTGGTGTATTTTTCATTTCAGTTGTTATATTGTTCATCTCTGCTTGTTTGTTCATTAGTCTTCTAGGTCTTTGTTAAACTTTTCTTGCATCTATCAATCCTTTAAAAACTCTGGAAATTAACCCTTTGCTTGCAAAACTCCAGGGAGCATCTTTTGAAGAAAAATACCTCTAAGAAAACTGAACTTTGTGACATTTAACCAACCCTAGTTCTATCCTCCTTTCCTCAGTCCCACAGTAACGTTGAAACTGTCCTCATCTACAATCATGGTGAAAATCAGCAATCTAGCAGCCACTGAAAGGAGTAGAAATGAATTGGATCTCCCCAAAGCTCCACTCCCTGAGGACTGTCACTGCTTAACCTGTCTGAAAATTTCCTTGAAACCACCACTCCTAAAGGTTGATTTTATTTCATCTGTGTTGAAGCTCCTCCTGTGTGAACAACTTGTTCTCAGTGGTGCTTGTCAGAAACAATCAGCAGAAATTGTTTAATATAGCAGCTTTCTGAGGCAGTGATAACAGTTGGGGCAAACAACAAACTCAGCAAAAAACTTCAAAAGTAAAGCTAGTAAATAAGATGTCCACAGGGGACTTTGAAAAGAAGACCTATTTCTGGGGATCAAGAAGTACATGCACACATGGAAGGCTGTATGCATTTTCAGGAAAGACCTGAGGAGGCCCTAAACTCTCAGCTCTGGCTCTCCTTGAGGGTCTGCACAAAAAGGAAGTGAAAGCTAACACAGAGTTGTAACTAAATTCCTATCTGAGAATTGACAGTATGCCTCAATACAGAGAGAAGCCCTCAGCAAAAACCAAGAGACTTATTGGTTCTAGGAATGGAAGGAAATCTCTTCATTCACTAACTAACCATTAAACTAAATGAGCAGAAGCTCAGAGATTGCACATAACAAAGAATAAACACTTTGAATAAGAAGTGTAAATAACTTAAAAACAACAACAACTATTCCTGAGGAAGAGGAAAAAACTGACTTCAAGAGTTTGCATGTTACGTTATTTAAAATGTCCAGGTTTCAACAGGAAATAATGAAACATGCTAAGAAACTAGAATGTATGGTCCATATACAAAAGATATTGATTTTATAAACAAAACATTACAATATTTAATTTAAATATGACAAAATCAGGAAGTCATATCTAAATAACTAAAGGAAAATATGAGAACAATGCCTCACTAAATAAAGGATGACAATAAATTTATAGACATTATTAAAAAGAACCTAATAGAAATTCTGGAGTTGAAAAATATAACTAAAATTTTTAAAAGACATCACCAGAGGTCTCATAGTATATTTGAACTAGCATAAGAAAGAATTGGCAAACTTGAAGATAGATCAATTTAGATTACATAATGTGAGGGACAGAAAGAAAAAGAATGAAGGAAATGAACAGAGTTTCCTAGACCCTGAAAACAGTATCAAACATACCAAAATTCATAAAATGGAAGCTCCAGAAGGAGAGGAGTGGGATAAAAAGTTAAAAAGAATATTTGAAGTCTAATGGCCAAAGCTTCCCAAATTGCATGATAAATATTAATCTCTAAAAATACAGACATAGACACACTGTAATCAAACTACTGAAAGCCAAATACAAAGAAAGAATCCTGAAAGTAGCAAGACAGAAGTGTTTCCTCATGTGAAAAGGAAACCTCAATAAATTTAACAACCAGTTTCTCACCAGGAACCATGCAGGCCAATATAGGATGACATATTCAGTGTGTTAGGGAAAACAAAAACAAACAAACAAAAAACAATAAAAAACTCTTAACCAATAATTCTATATCCAGCATAAATATCTTTCAAAAATGAAGGAGAAATAAATTCACAAAAGTTAAAGCAATTTCTTCAGGTATAAGTGAAAAGACTCTAGACAGTTAATCAAATTCACATGAAGAAATAGAGAACACCAGAAAACATAACTATTTGGGAAAATATAAAAACAGCATAAGTATAATTTTGTAGGTTTTTAAATTTCCTATATGATGTAAAAGGTAACTACATAAAACTGTGTTAAGATTATAAAACTGTTTTGATGATATATAATGTATAAAGACACCAATTTTTATGATAATAACACAAATGAGTGAGGAGTTAAAGGAGATATAGAGAAGCACTGTTTTTATATACTAATAAAATTAAATTGGTATTAATCCAAACAAGATTGCTACAAATCAGTTTAAAGTAAAAGGGTAATTATATGTCATGGAAACAATAACTTAAAGAAAGCAGTGTAGGCTATAATGATATCAGACAATTAAGGCATGGCTTATTGTTAAAGAGCGAGAGGGATATTTTATAGTGATAAAAGGGCAACATATTAGGAAGAAGAGAGAATCATAACACAAGAAGAAAAACAGAACTGAAGTAAGAACTAGACAATTAAATAAAAATATTTGGAGATGCAATACTCTACTTTCAATATTGATAGAAAAACTACACAGACAATTGAAAAAAGAAATAAAACACGTGAACAGTACTATAAGCTAACTAGACGTAACAAGTACCTATAGAACACTCCCAAAAGCAAGAAGAGAATGCACAATAAGCACATGAAAAATGTTCAACATTATTTGGGACTTCCCTGGTGGTCCAGTGGTAAAGAATCTGCCTTCCAATGCAGGGGACCTGGGTTCAATCCCTGGTCGGGGAACTAAGATCCCACTTGCCGCAGGGCAACTAAGCTCTCATGCTGCAACTACTGAGCCTGTGCACCTCAGCTAGAACCTGCGTGCTGCCAACTACAGAGCCCACATGCTCTGAAACCCACACGCCACAACTAGAGAGGAGCCTGGACACCACAGCTATAGAGAAGTCCGTGCACCACATCGAAAGATCCAGCGTACCGCAATGAAGATCCCACATGTCACAACTAAGACCCTATACAGCCAAAAGTAAATAAATAAATAAACAAATATTTAAAAACTTTTAAAAAGATAAGCAAATACCTATTTAAAAAAGTGTTCAACATTATTAGACATTACGGAAATATAAATAAAAACCAGAGTGAGATTCTATTTCTCACTCACTAGTTATAACAGTATAGTTATAATAGAAAATTCAGAAAATAGCAAGTGTTAATGACAGCGTAGAGACATTATAACCCTCATACTTTGCTCATGGGAATAAGAAATAGTTCAGCCAGTGTAGTGAGTTGAGTGGTATTCCCTCAAAAATTCATGACCACACAGAAGATCATAATATGATCTTATTTTGAAGTAGGGTTATTTGCAGTTGTAATTAGTTAAGGATTTTGAGATGAAATCATCCTGGATTTAAAGTGGGCCTTAAATCCAATAACTGATGTCCTTATAAGAAGGGAGGAAAGAGAAGACACAGAGGGGGAAGAAAACCTTATGAAGAAGGAGGCAGAGATTGAGTTTGCTGCTGCAGCCAAAGTATGCTATGAACCATCAGAAGCTGAAATAGACAGACATATACTGTCCTAGAGCCTTCAGAGGGAACATGGCCCTTTTAACATTTTTTTTTTTTTAAGAGTTTAATGATTTCTTTCTTTTTTTTTTTTTTAAATTTTTTATTTATTTATGGCTGTGTTGGGTCTTCGTTTCTGTGTGAGGGCTTTCTCTAGTTGTGGCAAGTGGGGACCACTCTTCATCGCGGTGCGCAGGCCTCTCACTATCGCGGCCTCTCTTGTTGCGGAGCACAGGCTCCAGACGTGCAGGCTCAGTAATTGTGGCTCACGGGCCTAGTTGCTCTGGCATGTGGGATCTTCCCAGACCAGGGCTCGAACCCGTGTCCCCTGCATTGGCAGGCAGATTCTCAACCACTGCGCCACCAGGGAAGCCCCCTTTTAACATTTTGATTTTGAACTTCTATCACACAAAACTGTGAAATGATAAATTTCTGTTATTTTAAGCCACTGTGTTTTTGATAATTTGTTATGACAATCCGAAGAAACTAATACAGCCAATTTGAAAACAGTTTGGCAGATTCTTAAAAAGTTAAACAGTTATTACATGATCCATCAATTCCACTCATAGGAACATGAAAATACATGTCCATACAAAATCTCAGACATAAATGTTCATACAGTAATCATACATAATTACTAAAAAGTGGAAATAACCCAAATGTCCATCAATTGATGAATGGATAAACAAATGTGGTAAACAATAGAATATAATATGCATATAAAAGGAATTAAATAATGTTGCATGCTGTAGCATGGATGAATCTTGAAAATAGTATGCTAAGTAAAAGAAAACAGACTCCAAAGACCATGTATGCTATAATTAATTGTGTTTATATTAAATGTCCAGAATAGGCATATCCATAGAGATAGATATTAGATTAGTGGTTGCCAGGGGCTAGGGCAAAGAGAGAATGAGTGTGACTTCTAAGGTATAGAGTTTCATTTTGGGATGGTGAAAATATTTTCAAACTAGATAGCAGTGATGATTGCAAAACTTTGAGAATATATTTAAAATCACTGAATTGCACACTATAAAATAGTGAATATTATGGGATATGAAGTATATTTCAATAAAAAATAAAATAAAAATACATAGCACTACATTATTCTAAACTTTCCGGGTATCACTTGATATTTTACCTTCTGTATACCCTTTTCATAATTTTGCAATGCATCAAAATCCATTCATTTTCAATTTTTGTAATGTGAAATATCTGAGTCATGATGTGTCATTATTCTGTCTAAAACCCTATCCATATAACATAATCCATTGCATCTGTTAATTTAAGAAGCCCAGCCACTCTGTATTTCCCATTCCCTATTAAACTACTCTGTGCAAATTACACTTTAGACCTTTCTAAATGCATTGTAATTAGAATTATAGATTACAAAACATCTACTCATATAACTCCTGTTTAATCTCTCATTTATATGAGAATTTTCACATTTAATAAGTATATTCTTATTCAGGCATTGTTTCTATTGGTGCAAACTTTCTCTGTCTACTGACTGTTCACTGGAGACATAGTAATTTGCCACTCACAAATAAATGGTGCAATTGTGATTCACTTTATATAATCAGTTTATGGGGAAAGTACTACTATGTACAGATTGAGATAAAATAAAATTACATTTATTTCATATTACTCTCCAAATTTCTTTAAAATCAAATTAAAGGTAGAGTAAAAATTACAAATACAAAAATCTTCAGAACTGCATAATTTGTGTGTCTCACTGAATGCATTTGAAGAAAGTATTACTCATAGTATAAAATATACTTGTTTTGAATGCTTCCTTTTAAGTGAATATGTTGAATAACATACTTATTGAGTGTTTACTATGTACCAGTAAAGATCAAAGTATTCATGCCCTTTTAAACCCATTTAATTTTTTTTTAAATATTAAAAGGTATTACCAACATCTCCATTTTACAGATAAGGAATCTGTGGCAGTAATATCAAATTTTTGCCTAACATCACACAATTATTAAAAATTGGTTACAGGCTTCAGAATTTTCCTCTTCTTGACTGTTCTCATGAAGGAGTATTGGAGAATTTTTTAGAAAAATAATCATTCTCATCAGTACTATAAAAACTTCAAAATATGCAAACAAACAAAAAATAAAAAATCTTTTTTTATTCCAGTCCAGTATGTATGATTCATTTTCCCCTTTCCTATTTAAACAGTGCTACTAGAAACATAAGACCAGACTATATTATTAAAAAAAGTTGTGAACACCATTTCATATATTTGCCACATTCGGGTATAGTATTGTTTTGGTGTTACTATTACTAGAAACTCCAGATACATGCCATTCATTATATTATAATATGTCTATTTTGATTCCGCATTTCCCTTGAAGTTCAAGTGACTGCACTGAGTCTTTCAGCTAACCTTAGTTGTTCCATGAAATGCTACAAAATGGACTAAAATGAATATCAATCACCACAAACAAACTCAAAATGGAAAGTTCAAAGAAGTTTTCACTCCATCATTAACGTACATCACTTGCTCTTCAGCTTACACATATTATATCAGTGAAAATTCATGCAAAGGATTTAAAAGTTCTTTTAAGATTTACCCTGGAAATGATTTTCATAAGAATTATCTAAACTGAGATCTAATCTACAGTAGAGAGTTGCTTTGAATATGATAGTTCCTTACGTGACATTTAATTCAGCGTCATGGATTATTAGATATTCACAAAGAATTCAAGCATAAGTCTCTAGAGACATCTTACCATGTAGAAATCTTTACAAAGGGAGCACTTTGAAAATATAGTTATCCTGTCCCACTCAAATTTAATATTTGTAGTAAATTATCACATTTGCAGATAATACTGATGAACAACAGAGTTTTTAAATAAATATCTTGTAATTTTATCTAGCAGTGATTGTTTTCCCCACAAAATCTTCTTTAAAGTTGAAATGTGTTGCTTATACTAAACTTTTAGATATGTCAAGAGTGCATAAACACTTGTATAACAAATTTATTGTTCAATAAAAGGAATGAAAACTTTTAGAAATACATATTTGTATTATATTCTCAAACTTTATTATAGAATATTAGTGTTTAGCTTAAGGAAAAGATTTATTGCAATTAAGCTTCATAAATATTTATTGATTATTTACAGTTTTTTTAAATTTCTGTTAAGTAACATTGTGTACTATTGACACTAGATATTTGAACACACTTTTCTAATTGAATATATGACTTGAATACTGAAGGTCATTCCTTGGATTTGAAAATAACGTATATGTAATGAATGAGAAAACTAAGTTCTGCACATTTTCTACTTACTTATTATGCACAGAGCTAACACTGTCACTATATGTGACATTTCCAGATGGCAAGTACATCAGTGGGAGATTGGGAAAACTTGTAGAATCAATTACAATTGCAGGTAAAATTAAACTTGGAAGCCAAATCATTAATATGTTGAATATGCATCTGGTTACAATTCTTTGAACTATTTAAGAACATTTCTATCTTATTCTAACTCAGGAGCTTCTTACATGTTGTAACTGCTCTGTCTGAATTAAGACCATATGTGAAGTTTAGGCTTATCCCCAAGGAATCCATCTGGAGTAACTGATGTCGATCCATAGGTAAATCTTGGTGCCCACTTATAAGCTTTAGGGAGATAGGTAGCTAAATGAGTTGACTAAACAGCACTTCTATCTTTTTTAATGTATGTGTTGTGAACTTTAATACCTAGAATTTGTGAGATTTAAGATGACTTTTGTTTGAAATTAAATCTATCATTATTTGTATTAGACATCTAATTTATAATTAAAATGTCATAGATAACTAATAAAGGACATACTGTATAGCACAGGGAACTGTACTCAATACTCTTTAATGACCTATATGGGAAAAGAATCTTAAAAAATTATATGTATATGTATATATGTATATGTATAACTGATTTACTTTGCTTTACACCTGAAACTAATGCAACATTGTAAATCAACTATATTCCAATTAAAAAATCAACACTTCTTAGAAGTATATTAATTCCTTCATAATCTAGGTTACTTTTAGAGTATCAGATTATAAACTCCAGTTAAATTAGAACCAATAAACAAGTTATGGACTATTGAAACATTTCTTAATAAATTATATAAAGAGCACATTATTTAATTTCTATGGATAGAATATTATTAAAATAGTTACTCTTCTAGAAATCTCTAATAAGATTTTGTGAAATAATGTTGTTTAATAGAATGTCTTGCCCAAAGATATATAATTTGTTACAGTTATTATTAAATTCTTAAAAGATGAATATTCAAAAATATAAAAGTATATACTATACACAAACCCACGCTACATATAGTCATTTCAGCCATCATATATATATATACTATAGCACCTAAAATTGTATAAGTTCCAAAACTTTTTTATTTAGTTGAAAGAAATAATATTATGGAATCCTAAATTATGGAATCAGAAGCAGATATAAGAATCCAGGTTACATGTACTTTGAAGAAATAAAAGAAATTTGCAAAAATGTAATAAATGCCACTCTTCTTACAACATGTTTTTTGTTTTGGATTATAAAGTGATTTTCACAAAAAAGTATGTAATTTACATTAACATGGAATACATTTATTATTGTTATATTAAAATAAATTTATAAATAGATTTTAAGTTATTACTTTTCATTATAAATATGGTAAGTATTGATGCATATAAGCCACATACACAGAAGCTCTTTGGTGTCCTCAGGAAGTTTTAAGAGTACAAGGTATTTCCAAGATCAGAAAACTTGTGAATCATTGCACACAGGCTTGCCTTTGAAATTTCAGTGGGAGCAGTATAGTTTCCAAGGGAGTGAAAAGTGGTTCCTGGAGGTGGGTGAAAGTATCTTACTCCTTTCATTTATGAAGCACAGACACACATATAATACATGAACGGATATACAAGTATGTCTGGCATTAAAATTCCATGCAAGATTGTGACAATTAGAAAAAAATATATAAATGGGTCCTTAGGGGGGATGATAATGGAATAAAAAGACTATAAATCCTACTATAGGTTAAAATATAAGTTCTAGATGAGAGTGGTAATGTGCTTACTTAGCATCAGAGTATTTGTGGAAGAGCATCCACTTCACAGCTATTTTCTGTCCTCTTTGACTATAACATAACTCATTTACTTGGCTGGGTTTTTGGGTATGGGTCTCCATGATCACATAACTACCATGTCTGGTTGTCACATCCATGTAGACCTTTTGTGTTCTCCTCATCCTGATCATTCAATTCCCTCAAAGGTTTCAGTACATCCTTAGCCTTCCTATACATCTCTTGGAGGTGAGAAGCAAAGGGGATTTTAGTTGCTTTCCCATTCCATGGGATCTTTGAAAGTGTCAGGCATCTGTTTCAAGTTTCTCTTTTCCCCATACACTTCAAGCTACCTTTTCTAGTCGACTTTATCAATGACCTATGTGTAAGAATGCTACCTTTCAATATTCCAGAGGAGGGTGGCTTAAAATATTTTTCTGCTCTTGGATCTTCAGCCACTATGTCTTGGTGGGCGAAGGAAGACAATAACACACTGATCTCAATGCATTAGTAGCTCCTAAATTCTGATTACATGATATCTAATCTTCGTTTACTTCACTTAGGAAAATTTTATCTGTGCTCTGAATAAGGATGGCTAACATAGCATCCATGAAGCACTTTATGCTAATAACTAGAAGTCACTGTATTCTTCATTGTCACATTAATACTTTTTCTAAAGAAAGTATTATATCTCAATCCCAATCTCCCAATTGGGAGGCATATATACACTATTATGTATAAAATGGATAACTAATAAGAACCTGCTGTATAAAAAATATATATATATTATAAAATACTTACAAAATACTTTTTTTAAAATGTCAATTTCACCTGAGCATGTCCTTGATGAAGCAGTAAATGTTATTACTTTTGTTAAATCTCAACTTTGATAATATATCATTTTAATATTCTGTGCAAAAAAATGGGTATATGTATAAGTATTTCTGCTGCAACAATGTCCAACCAATGATTGTCTTCAGGAAAAGTCCTTGGGAGATCGTTTCAGCTACGCATTGACTAGTCTCAGTTACTTCAATAGAAATTAAAGAATAAGCCATTGTCCTAAATTCAGTAAAAGCAGAAACCTTAAACTTATAATTTGGTGTAAACAAATGGATATTGTCATTGTCATATGAGCTCAAAAATCTGGAAAGAGCAAATAAAATTGGTATATGTTCTTAGAATGTGTACATGAGAACTATTAAGTGGTAAAATTGAATACATTGATTTCTTTCTTCTAGGGTCAATTCCTTACTCTCACACTAAGAGTTTAATTACAAAATACTGATCATGTAAGATGGACTTTCAAGATTTCTCAGGCCATTTAATTTTTCCTAAAGTTTTGTACTTACTGATATTACAAAATTCTTTTATATAGATTTTTATTCCCATGTATATTACTTAAAAACAGCTAAGTGATATTGTAGTTTCATTATATTGAGTAAATGAAATTCTTTCATTCAGAATTTATAATTTCTTAGGAAAATGGAACTTCTTCAGCACTCATAGCTTCTTTTCATCTTTGACAACACATTATTCTCAATCTTTTCCATAAACATTACAGAATACATGTTTTTGTCATTACTACTGTAATTAAAAAACTAAGTTTACTAAATTCAGAGTGGAGACACACAAATTATTTAAAGTTGTGTTAATGATTCCTCTTTTAAATGAAAATTTTAAGATAGTATGCCAACAGCCTATGGTTCTATAAAATATATTCAATTGATTTTAATAAAAGGACTTTGTTATAACTACTAACTTCTCAAAAAGAAATAATGCATTAAAATGCAATTATTGGTACTAAAAACTTCTATAGAAATTAGTAAATATATGTCATTTTACAAGCCATGGGAAAAACAGTGTGATACAAATAATGCGTGACAAGTCTGAAACAATTGTGAGAAAAGCAATGATAGAGAATATAGTCTTCCAATTCATTTATTTTAAATTTTCAATTTATCTCTTGTGGAAGAAAGTACACATTCAGAAATCTGCAGAAATCAAAAATGTATGAGTCAAGGGCTGAAACACAAGAATGGACATTTTACTTATCACTTTTTGGAGTATTTAACAAGGACTACAGAGAGACATTTCAAGTGAGAAACTGGGGACAATGTCAGTGGAAAATCACTGTTTAATATTGAAAATAATAGCATTTAGCACATAAGGAGTATCTTTGGTAATGTATAGAAAACCACTTTAAGAGATGGTTTGTATATGTTTTCCTGAGGAGTCTTTTGAAAACCTAAATCCAGTTAGGGCAACCTGATGTTATCGACTGCAGTGTAAGTAAAGAAATTGTTTGCCTAATCAGTTTTGTTGTAACCTTGCTTTCTGAAACAATGCTGGATTAATGGAAGGATGATGCTTTTCAACAGAAGCTGCAAAGAGAGGATCTTAAAGAATTGGGATTTGTCAGTATATCTCCAGCACTTTCTAAGAAAGAGCATAGTCTGATAAAATGGTTGTAGGATCTAATTCTCTTGGGAGAAAAAGTAAATATAGTTTTAGGTAATTATTCTCCATGACTTGTTACTTGCTAATAAAACATATTTCTGACAGTATTTGGCCATCCAATATGGTCTTTATACAAAATAAGATACAGTGACCAGAAAACATTCTTTTCCTAGTAAAATTCATGTTTTTCTTCTGTATTATCTTCCTTTCTTTCCTTCTTTCTTTCTTCCTTCTTTCTTTCCTTCCTTCCTTCCATTTTTTAAAAACCAACTCAATGATATTTTTTATTGCCACACTTCTTCACATGGGCACCATAATTCTCAAGTCTAATTATTAATTTGTAGAATTAGATTATTGAGTTATAGAATGATAGGTGTGAAATAAAATGAAGTAAAAACTAAAAACCAAGAATAGCTTGCTTTGGGGACTTCCCTGGTGGTGCAGTGATTAAGAATACGCCTGCCGATGCAGGGGACACGGGTTCGAGCCCTAGTCTGGGAAGGTCCCACATGCCGCGGAGCAACTAAGCCCATGCGGCACAACTACTGAGCCTGCACTCTAGAGTTTGCAAGCCACAACTACTGAAGCCCGCATGCCTAGAGCCCGTGCTCTGCAACAAGAGAAGCCACAGCAATAAGAAGTTCACGCACCGCAACGAAGAGTAACCCCTGCTCGCCGCAACTAGAGAAAGCCCGCACACACACAGCCAAAAATAAAATTAAAAAAAAAAGAATAGCTTGATTTGAATGTGAGGTATCTTTAAAATACTGTTTCTCTATTCTCTTTTTTTAGACTATATTTACTGACACTTTACTTAATTGTTACAAGGCTGTCTGATCCTTTTACCTCCCTAAATTTTAATCTCCTCCTTGATCTTGGCATTATTCTAATGGAAGAACATTGAGAACAATGTTCCCCATTCAAAAACAAAACTAAGTTCTTTGGTAGTTTTCATTTCTCGTAGTAACACTATGTCTGCGCCTCATGTGATTTTTGATTCCCAGATTTCTTTGACATTCAACTTATGAAAATGGGTACAGTCAATTTGCAGTTGAAAACTATATTTCACATTATGGTAATGCATGAAAAACACAATGTTATAAACCATTTTTTATCTCATGTACACACAGATATACACAGATATATAACATTTATATTTTGAATTGAATTTTCAGAAGGAATTTCTTTTTTTTCTTAAATTATAAAAAGAATACATTAGCATTATTAAAAAATAAAACTAAGCAAAAATATGTTAAAAGACAGTTAAAACTCTTTACCCTGTCACTATCTTTTTCTCTGAAATAGACAATCTATCTTCTAGCATACATCTCACAATCTTTTCATTTTGTTTTCATTGTCATATAAAATATTATCACACACAGCATACCTCTTGATTGGAGAGAATGCAATATCTTTTGATATTACTTTCAGTACTGTAATTTTTAACATTCAGTATGACTGATTGACAGGGTTTCTCAGAAAAACTAATTTCTTTTTGTGATACTGCAGTTTCATTTTATCAAAACTATATTCACCCGGAGTAACTTTATCCTAGATATATTCCATGCAAATATCCTTCTTGTTTTTACATTTCTCTGTTTCGGACTCCTATGCCTGGAAACATACACTGCCAGACCAAGGCTTTAGAAATGCACATCCTATACACACACCCAGGTCTTATGTGGAGGGCTAATTAAAGACAAACAAACAAAAAACAAGCAGCAATGCAGTAATGCAAGGGTGGGAAAATATTTTGAAAGAATCTCCTGCTCTTGATAGTGGCAGAAATATTTGTGGTTATCGTTTAAAAATGGAGGAAGTGAGAATGTCTGCACCTTCTCCTCTTGTCCCAGTATTAAAAAACTATGCAGTCACAGCTCAGAAGCAGGAAGGCCGATAAAGCAAGTTAGATGCCTCACATCTTTGTCAGACACCAGTTTGTACTATGTAGATGCAACCATGCTTTGTAGATGGAGCTGTTTTTCTAGATTTACTGCCCAGCCCGTGAGAACATAGTTATACTCTCTGAGCTTCTAAGACATTTGCCAGGGGAAAAAAATGAGGTTAAATAGTGAAAATGAGGGGGTTCCTTCCTGAATAGGAATGCCAGATAAAATCCAGATGCCCAATTCAATTTGAATTTCAGTTAAATAATTAATAAATTTTAATATATGTCCCAAATATTGTATGTACTTTATACTCACCCCCCAAATAGCTTTTTATCTGAAATTCAAATTGAACTAAGCATTTTGTATTTTTATTTGTTAGATATGGCAGCCCTGCTCCTGAGGAAATAGTTTTTCCTCAGCTGTTTCTCTCTCATCGTATTTTCCTGGACTACTCAAACAAGCTTCCATGCTTTTCCTGCACACTGTACAAACCAGTTTCCTCTCTGTTGCCTATTTGTCCCAATCCATATATCTGATGTTGTTTATTTTCCTTGCAATTATATAATGAATTTCACAAAAAGTACGTAATTTACTTTTTGAGGGGGCAGTGCTAGTGTAAATAGTGTCTGTTTTTTTTTTCAAATTCCAATTGTCCATTGCTGGTACGTAGCAAAGCAAATGACTTTTGTGTATTAACATTATATCCTGCAACTTTGTATCATCATTTATCACTTCCAGGAGTTTTTGTTTTCTTTTGTTTTTCCTTATTCTTTGGGATTATCTAAATATACAATCATATCATCTGCAAACAAACATAGTTGTATTTCTTCCTTCCCAATCTTTATGCCTTTCATTTGCTTTTCTGTCTTACTGCATTAGCTAGGACTTTTACATCTATGTTGAATGAGTTTGGTGAGAAGGGATGTCTTTACCTTGTCCCTGATATTAAGGGAAAAGCATCTAGTTTCTCAGCAATAAGTTTGTTGTGAGCTGTAGATGTTTTATAGATGTAATTTATCCAGTTGAGGAAATTCCTCTTGATTTCATTTTCTAAAGTTTTATCATAAATGGACTTTGGTTAATTGTCAAGTGCTTTTTCTGCTTCTATTGATATAATCATATGATTTTGACATGATGAAATACACTAATTGATTTTTGGATGTTGAATTAGTCTTATATACCTTGAATAAATCCCTCTTCTCAAATATTCTATTTATAACAACTAAGTTGTTCTGTCTTTTGGATTACATCAAAGTGTGACATTTAAACATAATATGCTCATTTTTAATATTTTTCTATTTTTAGTTGACAGTGAAGAAGTAACCATTCAGGAAAGCATTGTATGTTAAAGAGAGAAGGTAAATAGTTGTGAGTAGTGCAGAAGTAAAAAGATTATTCTACATAACAAAGAAGAGAGGATGGTCTAAAGGAAAAAAGAACAGCAGCAGCAGGAAGATGATGAAATTACATCTATTAAAGGTTTTGTTACTGTTGTTTCCCTGCTTGGTTTTCAAATATATAATATCAATTCCTTTTTTACACAAAAAATGTGTGATTAACTTGCTTAAAAGAAAGGTTATTTAAAAATACTTAAATTAGCTCATATCCACCCCTTTTATAGGATAAAACTCATAAAACACAATAAATATAGGTAAAAATTTAATAAAACTTTAAGCATTTTAACTGTTAATAAATAATTTTATTTAATGTGATCCAGTATCATTTAAATTTTTTTCTACATCATAAATTGTGTCAAATTGTTTGTTTTCAGGATTATAACTTAGCCTACACTTCCAAAAAATTTTTGTACAATTCTACAGTTCTATGTTCTTCATCCTTTTTTTTTTTATTATTTATATTTCCTTTATTGATGTACATACATCTATAGGAATGTGATTTTTATTTTCATTTTTAATGTGTGATTATTGTGCTACTAACTTGTATCTATTGACAGTAAGATAATAAAATTATTTACAAACACAGTGTTTGGTTTTTATTTCTATTTTTATTATTTTTTTAACTTTTCAAAACTTTGCCAAAGAAGTGGCAAAAACAGTGTCAATTTTCTTGGCTTCTACTAACCTTACACATGCCTCTTATTTTAATGCTTTATTAGCAGAATTGACCATGCTCATAAGCAAGAGTAGGTGATTGTTAATATAATAATATTTTAGGGACATTGAAATAATGACCTTGCCTTGCACCAAAATATCCTACCCTGTCATACTAACATTTTAAATAATAACCTGATTAGTATTCTCAGCATACATTTACTCATCTCACTTGCCTCTGGATGTCTCAAATTCTCAAAAATAATTTGGCTATGCATTTCTCACTGTTGACATTCACTCCCTGTATCTTAAGCTCATCTCCAAATTCTGGAACATCATTCTGTTTGTAAGTGTTCATCTTTAGCTTTGATTTTCTTGCTTAGATATGGAGCCTGGCCTCTGCATCTTTCCTACACTAAATTATATTTTAATTATGTCATGTTTCAGAGCATCAGTCTGTGATATCACAAGTGGTCATAGTTCCTATTCATAGCGGCCCCCTAAAATACTTCAAAAACTTCCATCAGTACTTAACTCCATTCTTCCTTTGGGCTGACATTCTGTTGCCATAGATGACATTCACCTGCCATGGTTTTAGACCAGTGTAAAAAGTCAAATGCAGCCAGAAAATTTATAAAACCAAAATTATTGAACGTATAAAATATAACAGGAGCTGTTATGGGTTTCAGGGATCCATCAAGATTTTACCTTTTGTGAGGTCACTAATAAGGAAGTATTGTTTATATACTGAGTAATATTTCTCCCAGGGAGCTGCCTAGTAATTAAATTCTAGCGAGAAGTTGCTTTGGAAAAGTCTTATTTAACAGCAGAGATGTTAAAGATCTTCCTTTTATCATTTGGACATTATATAAAACAAACATTAGGAAGGGCAGTCGTTGAGAAATGGGATGTGTTTAGGTGCCAGGTGAGTTTAGACATACTTTCTCTAGAGACTCAGTCTTCTCTTTGCAATGGCAAGCTGCAAAGACTGAAAAATTCCTAAAAAGGATTAGATAAATTTTTAGAATGAGATGCTCAAAATTTCTATGGTAGTATTTTTCAAACCTGAATCATAATCTATCTGTGATTATTAAAATCTAACTATTTAGTCATTATTGGCTTAACATTTTCAAGTAAAGTCACAGAATGAAAGTGTCAGAGTGCATGAATATAGTAAGAATAATTATTAGACAAAATTTGTTCGAATTGTCTGTGTATGTGTGTGTTTACATTTACTAGTTTTGATGCATGATATATTTCTTATTATGGGCCATAGTTTTTAAAAAACTGAGTTATAAGTTATTGAACTGGATACAGAGGTGAGGCTATAAAGGTATAATGGGCTGAGAAGGTCTGATAGAAAATGTAAACCATATGTTACATAACATTTATATATCCAAATCCACTAACTATTCCAATTCAGCATCCAATCATTTAGCAAACCATGTAATCTAGGAAAGAAGGAAACAGGAATCAAATTAGTTTTGAATTTCTTTACTTGATAATATTTTTTGTGAAATATTTTCCTCATAAAGCCAACCATATATTCTAGATTTATTTTTAACTCTTGGGCTCTCTCATATGTTGCTGAAATTTCCGTTTTTTTCCCCCAGAAAACCACTTTATGTATATATATAAGGTCTTAGCTTTGAAACTCTTTGCAACCAAAGTTGAACTGAAGCGCATAACACAAACATTTCTACTTAAATTATTTTATATACAATATGGATATATGGTTATATTTGATTCTAAATATTAATTTGGAAAGTAAGAATTTGATATTTAATTAATTGACTAATCAATGTAAAGGAAAAATAGTATTTTGAAATAATTAAGGGAAAGCTTACCATGTTTTTAAACTGGAGAACTTCGATAATTTTCTAAATGTAACATTTGCATTGTATATAAGCTCATAGATCATATGAATATAGATATTTTGAAACCAGACTTCTTTCAGGAATTCTTTGGTGTAAAAATTAAAAACAATTCAAAAACATGGTTTTTGTCCAGAATACAACAGAGATAGCAAATATATATATATATATATATATATATATATATATATATATATATATATTCAAGTAAACACAGGAGAAAAACAAAATAAGCACACACACACATTTGTGGAAAAGGTAAATTTTCCGTATGTCTCCAGATGTGATGCAAAAATCCAAAAAATATGTAAATATGGGAAGGTGGTAGTTACTCCCAGGAGAAAGAGCAAACTATGCCTTCTAGAGTACATTTGAAGAAGAAGCCAAGAATAATAAAGACATAAAAAGAGGCTATTTTGATCTTCATAATAAAATCGAAGGTGAGCTTAATTTCTGAGATGATAAGATTTGGAGTTCTTCCACCTTAGGGTTGCCAGATATAGCAAATGAAAATACAGGATCCATAGTTAAATTGAATCTCATATGCATAAGAAATACATATACACATACATATATTTACATTATAGACACATTATATATATAATTTTTAGTGAGTATGCCTGTGTAATATGTGAAATGTGCTTATACTAAAAAAAAATGTGTTGTTTATCTGGCATTCAGAATTAAATGTAAGTCCTTTTTATTGCCTGGAAACCTCACCCCACTCCTCTCTGGAAAGGTAGTGAATGTTTGGAATTCTTTCTCTGATGAGAAGAACAAAATTAATTTGATTTGAATAAAGAGATTAGTCAAATACTAGGAGAAACACTGTGAATTAGTTAGAGGGATTTTTTAAATTTGTTTTTAATATAGTCCACGTTGTAAGGTGACTTTTTTCTTCAATGCTTAATAACCTTAAAATGTAGAAAAGAAAAGAGTCTTAAATTTATATCAAATTTGGAATTGTCAGTGTGGGTATGATATAATCATTAAAATGCTGGAATTATTTTAATCAAGAAAAAGCTTATTTAATGTATCTGGTTAAGGAGAATGTTTAGAAATGATAACTGTTAGGAAAATAGTTATCAGATTAGAGAACAAAATAATGACAAAGAAAATATGGGAGCAGCTAAAGATTAAAGAATGAAAGCTGGATCAGGGATTGGGGCCCACTCTTCTTAAGTTAAAAGCTTAATAGTTGAGTTGTTACTGCCTGCAAGTTTGCTTACAACTTCTATCTGTGTATTCAGTCTTATGAAACAGTGATAGAAAAGTGTGTAGAGTGAAATCAGGGTCATGAGCAATATTTTTGAAAATGGAAATCCTTGAAAAATGTTGGGAGAGGTGTCTAAGTTTATAAATGATAAGAAATGGTATAGATTTAGAGTGAGGACAGATTGTTGAATAAGGTGTTTGAAAAGTGGTGAAAAGGTAGCACTTGAGAATGAGAAAATTCCCCTATTTTTGGCTTAATAATACCAGAAAATAGCAGATAGAGCAAGAATTTTAAGACTTCAGGTAAAGAGACATTTCACTTTAATTGAAAGAGTAAAGTTTGCTCAAATAAAATTTGAGAATATAGAGACATTTGTAGATAATTAATGTATAAGGTACAAAAGAATGAGCTAGGCACAACATTACTAAATAAGGCAGAAATAAGTAAAAGGCAAGTGTTTCAAGATTTTATTGACTGCAGAGCATTCGCCCCAGTCATAACTATGAATCACAGGGGAAAAATAAAAAATAATTCAAAAGGAGAGAGACATGTCACCTCACTCATGAGGAAGGAGGTTGTGTATAAAACTTTTCAACCTGTATCAAGGAGTCACTGATAAAATATTTGTTGTTTTGCCAGTCCTGGATGCTTTATATTTTGGAAATTGTCTGTGTAGTTGGAAGGTGACTGACACTGATTAAAAATTAATTAACTATGAACCTTCTAAAATGACCATCTGAACCTCAAAGAAAAATGTCTCCTTAGAAAGTAATTGCATTTTAGCTTAATTCAAGTCTCAGGCTAAGATGTTATTAGAATTTACTATAACTTCTCTGAATAAAATGTGAAACTAAAAAGTAAAACCATGAACATTATAGTAAAAAATCCCCTGTTAGCAATCCAAAACTCTTCAGAAGGGAGAGTGTTAGACTAAATCACATTTTAAATATGATATTAGATATTATACCTCTTTTATGTTTTCGTTGTCAAGAACCAGTCTAAGATAACCAGCTCAGGTTTCAAAAATACCATATAACACCCAGACAATAGAGATTCTGACAATCACTGGCAAAGCATAAGCTTTGTATCATACTGATGTGTATATAGACACGACGGATAACTTATGTGATCAATATCAACCTGTAATGTTATATCAGTTGATGCACAGTGGTCAAGAGAATACGTTTTATGTTCACACAGGTCTGTGCTAAATTTGAATTTTACTTTTGCTACTTACAAAATTTCTAAGCTTAAATGAGTACCTAATCTCTACAAGTCTCAGCTTTATATTTTAAATATAATAACAACATGATTTCATAATTTGTTATAGAGATTTAATAAGATAATTCATGTCAAATATTTAATTCATACTAAATGTTATTGTCATCTTGCTATTTTGAGATGCTGAAGATTCCCATATTCAAAGTTATGTGATAACATACTAACAAGTGTAAAATTTGAATTTTATGATGTTTATTTAGTTTAATTACAAAATTAATTTCTTACCATGAAAGCTACTTTTTTGAATAATGCATTTGAAATGAACACATTTTCTTCCTTATTAATTGTCAAATTTTATTTCCTTAATTTAGGTCTAGTTAGTTCATTTTATTAGCATTTCTCAAATATAAACACAATAGCATATATAATATTTTCAAATACATAGATTGATTAGTGAACCCAATAACATAATACCAATACCACTACTTATGTACTCTCAAAAATACATATTTTGAGGTAGAAATAGGGCCTATACTCTCTACTGAGTAGCAAGTAGTTTAGTTTGGACAAAACTGAAATGAATTTATCATATTCATTACATGATGTTGATAATGTTTCTCTCAAGAGCTAATGTGAGCCAAACACCACTGGGTTTTACTAATGAAGATATTTTTTGAATATTTAAAAATAAGAACAGTAATATAAGAATGTAGTATTTCTATTAATAAACTTATGTTTATCAGAAAACTGTATATCTACTTTATGTAAAACAGCTGCCAGAAATAAATTTTAAAATATTACTCAGCCATAAAAATGAATGAAATAATGTTATTTGCAGTGACATGGATGGACCTAGAAATTGTCATACTGAGTGAAGTAAGTCAGACAGAGAAAGACAAATACCATATGATATCCCTTATATGTGGAATCTTTAGAAAATTGTACAAATGGGAACTTGTTTACAAAACAGAGTCACAGATATAGAAAACAAACATGTTTACCAGGGGGGGAAAGCAGGATGGGGGAGGGATAAATTGGGAGATTGGGATCAACATATACACACTACTATATATAAAATAGATAACTAGTAAGAACCTGCTGAATAGCACAGGGAACTTATCTCAATACTCTGTAATGACCTATATGGGAAAATAATCTAAAGAAGAGTGGAAATATGTATATGTACAACTGATTCACTGTGCTGTACATCAGAAACTAACACATCATTGTAAACCAACTATACTCCAATAAAAATTTTTTAGAAGACATCTTCTTAAATAAGAAAATAAATAAATAAATAAAATATAGTTTAGACAATAAATTTTAAAAAGCTAAATAGAAATTTTACTTTCAACAAACTGGGTATAGAAGGAATGTACATAAACATAATACAGGCCATATATGACAAGCCCACAGCTAACATCACACTTGATACCTAAGAATAAATTTAACCAAGGAGGTGAAAGATCTCTACACTGAAAACTATAAAACAATCATGAAAAATTAAAGATCACCATAATAAGGCTAGTTACCATGTAACAACATATAAAGATACTACATTATTATTGACTGTATTCCCCACACTGTGCATTTCAGATGTGACTAATTTATTTTGAAACTGGAAGTTTGTACCTCTTAATCTTTGTCACCTATTTCTTACATCCCCCACTCCCTTCCCCTCTGGCAACCACCTGTTTGTTCTCTGGATCTATGACTCTGTTTCTGTTTTCTTATGTTTGCTCATTCATTTGTTTTTCAGACTCTACATATAATTAAAATCATACAGTATTTGTCTTTCTCTGGCTGACTTATTTCACTTAGCATAATACCCTCTAGGTCCATCCTTGTTGTTACAAATGGCAAGATTTCATTCTTTTTATAGTTGAGTAATATTCCACTATATATATATATACATATATATATATATATATATACCACATCTTCTTTATACATTTAATTTTTTATGGCCGCTTAAATTGCTTCCTTATCTTGGCTATTGTAAATAATGCTGCAATGAACATAGTGGTGCACATATCTTATCAAATTTAGTATTTTCATTTTCTTTGGGTAAATACCCAGGAGTGGAATTGCTGGATGATATAGTAGTTCTATTTTTAATTTTTTGAAGAAACCCCATACTGTTTTCCATAGTGACTGCACTAATTTACATAGAAAAAGAGATAAGTGTTATGATTACCAGAGGCAGGGGGTGAGGGGTGGGGGAGATGGATGAAAGTGGTCAAAAGGTACAAACTTCTAGTTATAAGACAAATAAGTACTAGGGTTGTAATGTACAACAAAACTAATATAATTAACACTGCTCTATTTATATTTTATAGCTGTTAAGAGAATAATTCCTAAGAGTTCTCATCATAAAGAAAAAAATATATATTCTTTCTTTTTATTTTTATTTTGTATCTATATATGAGATGATGGATTTTGGCAATAAACTTATTTTTATCATCATTTCATGATGTATGTAAGTCAAATCATTATACTGTATGTACACCTTAAACTTATGCAGTGTTATATGTCAATTATATCTTTTAAAAAGTGGGAAAAAAAATAAACTTCAAGAAGACAAAAATAAAAGGAAAGATAGTCTGTGCTCATGGACTGGAAGAATTGCTAAAATGTGCACTCTACCCAAAGCACTAAACATTCAAAGCAATGCCTATCAAAATTCCAGTGGCATTTTTTACAGAAATAGCAAAAACAATCCTAAAATATGTTTGGAGCCACAAAAGACCCTGAATAGCTAAAGCGATCTCGAGCAAGAAGAACAAAGCTGGAGGCATCACATTTCTCAATTTCAAACTATATTACAAAGCTATAGTAAACAAAACAGGAATAAAAACAGACACATAGATGGATGGAACAGAATAGAAAGCTCCAAAATAAACTCATGCATATAAGGTCAATTAATTTTTCAGCCCAGAAATACACCCATGCATATTTGTCAATTAATGTTTCTCTTCAAACTCATTTAATTAGACACGTTAAGGTACCACTGCTGTTAGGAAATATTTGTAATATTTCTGCTTTTAAATATTTTCTGCCATAATTATTATAAATTTTTCCAGGTATCACACTTAGTTTCAACTATCATAGAATCAGAAGTATTTCCCACAGGCTCTCCTCTATATAAAGAAGTAATATGTATAATAATTTTTAAATAGTCCCCCTAACTTTGGGAAAACTTTGTCCTACCCCAACACACACACACACACACACCATTTTTTTCAAGCCAAGAATATATTATGGGGAAGGGATAATCTCTTCAAAAACTGGTCCTGGGAAAACTGGATGGCCACATGCAAAAGAATGAAACTGAACCACTATCTTACACCATATACAAAAGTAAAAAGTCAACCCAAAATGGATTAAGGAGTTGAATATCAGACCTAAAGCACTAAAACTACTTGGAAAAAACATAGGGGGTAAGGTCTTTGACATTGGTCTTGGCATCAATTTTATGGACTTGACACCAAAAGCAAAAATAAACAAGTGGGAATACATCAAACTAAAATGCTTCTGCACAGCAAAGAAAACCATCAACAAGTGGAAAATGCAACTTATAAAGTGGGGAAAAAATATTTGCAAACTACATGTCTGATAAAGGCTTAATATCCAAAATATATGAGACACATACAAAAAACAGAAGCTTAGTGAAAAGGTAAGCAAAGGACCTGAACAGACATTTTTTTCAAAGAAGACATACAAAGGGCCAACAATACATTAAAATGTGCTCAACATCACTCATCATCAGAGAAATGCAAATAAAAATCACCGTAAGGTATCACCTGACATTGGTTGGTATATCTATTATTAGTGAGACAAGAGATAACGAATGCTGGCAAGGATGTGGAGAAAAGGAAACTCTTGTACACTGTTGCTGGAAATGTAAACTGGTACAGCCACTACGGAAAATAGTATGAAGTTTCCTCAAGAAACTGAAAACAGAGCTATCATAAGATCAAGCAATCCTACTTCTGGGTATACATACAAAGGAAACAAAATCACTATCTTGAAGAAATACTTGTGCTACCATGTTCATTGCACCATTATTCACAAGAGTCAAGGTATAGAAACAACCTAAGTATCCACAAACAAATGAATGGATTTTAAAAAGGTGAGATATAAATTAAATAAATAAATATATATGTATATGTATATATACATATACAGTAAGTCACCTACATACAAACCTTCAAGTTGAGAAATTTCAAAGTTGCGAACGTGCGTTCACATGTCCAATCAAGTAAGTCAATTCACATGTCTGGCATACATTGTCACGTGCGTGCATCCTCTACAAGTGGTTGTGCTTTTGTGTACTTTGCTCTACAGTACTGTATACAATATAGTAGTAGAATGTCTTTATTTCAAGCCCAGGATGTCCAGAAGCAAGCATAAAAGCAGTGGTGATGCAGCTGGTACACAAAGGTTGTGGCAGCTGTTCAGAATGTAATCCAGTGCTACCATGTTATCTATGGTGAGAAAAGAAGAGCTATTACCCAGATATCACTGGATCATTTTTTTTCAAGAGGGTAGATATAATTGAATACAGCAAGGAACCAGAACCTATGCCATCAGTGTCAGGCATGAGTGAAATTGCAGCTTGCCCTCTATCTCCTATTGCTGATGATCCTTCAGCTCTACCATCTCCCACCTCCTCTCCCTACTCCAGTCTTCTTGCTTGTTCACTCGATGCCAGCCCCTGTATGCCAGCTGTTGCATTGTACTACTGTACTTTTCAAGGTATGGTACTGTAGATTTAAAATGTTTTCTTTTTTTTGTGTGTTTGTTTTTTATGTATTATTTGTGTGAAAAGTATTATAAACTTATTACAGTACAGTACTATATAGCTGATTGTGTTAGCTGGGAACCTAGGCTAACACTGTTGGACTTACAAACAAATTGGACTTACAAACGTGCTCTCAGAACAGAACTCGTTCGTATGTAGGGGACTTTCTGTATACATACATATATATATATATATGTGTGTGTGTGTGTGTGTGTGTGTATGTATGTCAGCCTTAAAAATAGAAAGAAGTCCATAGATAAACCTGGAGGGAATTGTGCTAAGTGAAATATATCAGACTAAGAAAGACAAATACTACATAATATCACTTAAATGTGTAATCTAAAAAAAAAGTCAATGTGAAATGATAAAAGAATGGATATGTTAACTCAGTGGTGGGAATTCTTTTACAATGTATATGTATATCAAATCATGTTCACACCTTATATCACAATTTTAATTTTCAATTATATTTCAAAAATATAAAATAAATAATAGAAGCTTTACTTTCAGATAAATAAAGAGCTGACAGTAATCATTCTAAAATATATTAGGTGTTGCCAATATTGAGATTTAGGAAACTCAACAGTTTTTCTTCAAATTTTATTAAGATATAATTGGCATACAGCACTGTATAAGTTTACAGTATACAGCATAATGATTTGATTTACATATATCATGAAGTGATTATCACAATAAGTTTACTGGATAGCCATCATTTCATATAGGTACAAAATTAAAGTAGAAAAAAATTATTCTTGTGAAGAGAACTCTTAGAATTTACTTTCTTAACAACTTTCATATATAACATACAGCAGTGTTAATGATTCATGAGTTTTAAATTGCCAAAATGGCATAACTAACCTATTTAGCGAGTGTCTTCAACTTGACTTTAATTTAGGTAGCAGTGATATATGAGCATTCTAACTTATCAGCCAAGATGCTTGATGACTAGTGAAGATAAATGTTTCCCTTGTTTTCATTCCTACTCAGTAGTTTGAGAGCATCCTTTAAAGAGTTAGAACATGTGATATAAAATACTGAAGTTTGTCTATCTTTTGTGCACTCCAAGTATCCACTTAGGACTGAAGTATGACCAGGAAAGAACTATGCTGTTGAATATCTATGCCCTTGATTTTTAAGATTATATCTTTTTATTTCAGAAGTTTTGAAGTCTTTAAATTTATTTGGTTTATTATCCTTCCCTATATATATATCACATACTGTAAATTATACATACTTAAATGATAAGAGTTTAAAGAAAGTGAAACCACCTGGATATTCACTAGATTTTTGATAGTAGAATATGTTTTTATATGCTTATGTAATTTATCTTATTTCTTTCATAGTATCCATAGTAGAGAGAAATCTCAAAAATCTCAGTTTTTCATAGATCAACCTATATATAACAATAAAATTAAATTTAGACTTTTTTTCTTTTAAAATAATCCTCTTTAAAAGTGTAAGGTTTATATATGCTGAGTCAGTATAGAAAACTTTAAATAAGTAATAGAGTAGCTGATTGAGGGAGAGTTCAAATACATATGTTTTTATTTCACTCCAAAGAAGGAATTACCACCTTAGAAAGGTGAAAAACATCTGAGATTTTTCTACACAATCATGATTCTTTCATATTAACTCAGTTTGCTACCTTTGTATGTATTTGCGCTGATAATCAGAACGTAAGATGAGTAGTTGAAGAGACAGAAATGTAATTAGGGAATCTTTCATTCTGTAAATATCAGGAACTTTAAAGTCTTAGCTCCAACTCTTTTGAGAGTTCCACCTCATCATCCCCAATTGATAGATATGTAGTTCTGTCTGTATCACGTTTATTCATATAGGACCCATATAATTAAAAAATTCTAAGAGGCTTAAAAAAATAAGACAACACAACACTTCAAGGAGAATCAGCTTGATTTTATTTTGCTGAAAGAAGGAGAATGGAAAGTGAATGAGGGGTAAGAGAGTGAGTGAAAGAGAGAGAGACCCATGGTATTACTGACCTAAGATAAATTGTAGAACAAACTAATGCTAACATCTCCTTAACTCATTCTTTGATTCTAAAAGAAATTATGAAGAATCTTACATTATCTGATATTTTTGCCACTTAATAATGTTCTACCAAAATTCTCAAAAGCATCCCCTCCTTTAAAGACTAAAGACCTAGGGCTCTTAACCCAGTATCATGTCTGAAGAACAAGATTTTAGATACTAATATTGTACTGTAAATAATGCTACCACCTCATCTTCCTACAGGATTATGCAACATTAATATTAAATTCCATGGACACTCTTCAAGCTGACTCTTTTCTGAATTTTGTAAGATTACTTAAAATACAGGATAAGTAAATATCTCATCCTTCAGGAAAATAACTTAAATCATTTTTAATGGACTTTTTAAATACTTCAAATACCTCATTATTTTTTGAAAACTATATCTGATGCCTTCATTGTTCTTTATATTTGTATACTTAATGTTTCACATAATATGTATTAATATAAAGACAGGCAGAAGTAATATTAACTAAAGGAAACTAGCATGTTAAAACGTTTAATATGCCATCAGCATTGTGATAGGTACTTTAACATATTATTTGACTTAATCATTACAAAGATTCTCTAAGGAAACATTAAGTGCATTTTACAGGTCAATTAACTCAAGAGATGTTTGATACGTTGCTGAAGGACACAAAACTAATTGAAAACCCCATTTTCCTGACTCCAGTCTATATGTTTATATTTAACTAAACTATAATTTCCAAAAGTTAATCACAGATTTTATAGTAAAAAGCCTTGACATATAAATGGTAATTCCCTGCTTCCATTCAAAATTGTCTTCCTCTATTCTTCATCCATATTTTACTGTAAACACTCACTCATATGTTCAGGACTACCTGGGTTTGAAACCAATTCTAAAATTGGGAAGAAGATATATACCAAGATTCCTTAAAACTTGAGCTATCAAGATATAGTTACTTAGACTTTCAGTTTCTTTTTCAAAACCTTTGACTATATCCCTACTTCTTCTGCCCAAGATACGTGAAATTCCTTATCTCAGGTGATTATCACTCTAATCTGGATCCAGGTGATCTATGTATCTTTTCTTTGTCTTAGTTAAATTTCTTCAATCTGAGATCTTGCTTGGTTGGATATATATTAACTGTTTTCAGTATTTGAAATTCCTCTTGACCAGGTTAATTATTAATCTCTATTTTCCTCATTTTGATGTAATTTCTTTAGATTTGAGCTCCACCTGTTTGCTATATCATTCCTTTCATTATTACTATTAGCAAGCAAAATTCGAAGTTCCATCCAGGTTTCCTCTGTGACTAATGGATGATTCTGTTAATTTTCTTCTCACTTTTAACATGAATTTGCAACAAAGGCTCCAGGTTTTTAAAATTCTATATATTTTAAACAGTATAAAGTTTGAAAATTCTATATATTCTCTCTTCACCTTTTCTCCCTTCCCTTATAATCCTACTTACAGAAACAGTACACTTAACATAATTATAATTTTATAATTGTACTTCATTCATATAGTTTCAGGTGAATAATATTCTCTTGTGAAAAATGAGCTACTTAAACAACCATTCATTACCAAATATATAAATTATATGATAGATTGTCAATGAAAAATTAATTTCCTCTTAAGACCTAGATAAAATCATTTGATCATGTATATTCAAAGAATAATTAAAATATACATATATTGAATGAAATTCAAATGAAACATTTGTACTATTTCTTTGATATTCTTTTTATGTAACTTCACTATGATTATAAGTAAACCAGTCAGTTAGCATATTAAATTACATAGTTATATAATTTTTCAAGTCAAAGATCAAATAACTCTCCTATGTGCTAATAAATTAAAAATAAAGTTTTTATTCTGAAAATTTTTATGCATTAAATTATTTTAGTATGTTTTTGTAATTCAGTGTGGATAAATTGACAAAATGAATATATGAGTTGAGGATATAAAACCCAGGGGTGACACAAAAAAGACTTTTTTTTTAAGTTGTGACTTAATTAAATTATCATTCAGTACAATACTTATGATAACATGTTTATTGCTCATTCCATGTCCTGCTGTGCAATGAGACACAAGAGACAGTAAATATGGAATTAAATGCCAATAGGTTGCAGCTTTGTAAACACATAAAATGCAAAATGGCATAAAAGCTCTTGAGTCCTGCTGATTCCTAATTGTCGTCTGTGGCATGCTTTATTCTACATTGCTTTAAAGTAGCTGATATTACATTAAGCTCCAGATACCTTGTACCTAAGAAAAACTAATTCTTTAAATTAGGATAATTCTTAGAAATTATACTGATTTTTTACTTAGTTAATAAAATGTATGCTCAATAATTACTTTCAAGTAGCAAATTTTAATAGAAAGCCCTTTATATGGATTGAAAATGGTAGGGAAAAAAGTATACTAGCAAATCATTATCACTTTTTAAAAGCACTTCTATTTTTTATTAGCAATAATTTTTTAAGTATCAAAAAGTTTCTTCATGTCTATAAATTATATTTCTCTTACTTTTGGTTTATTTAACCTCATCATCAATCAGGAAAGATACATTCTGGGTTTTTTTTAAATTTTATTTTGTGACATTAGTCAAATATAAACTCAAGTATTCTTATGACTTTAAAAAATTTTTTTCTCCTGAGAAATGCAAACATTCTTGGCGCTACTGATAAATTGGCTCTCACAGTAAACAATCAGTACTAGAGTACCAGCAAAAAAAAAACGTTAATCTGAATTAGACAAAGTAAATCTTATCAAGTTATCATTCTGAACTTCATTCCTTTCTTTTGAGAAATTACTCCATTCCTAAACTTTTTATCTGTGAATCCATAAATTTTTTTTTGTTTGTTCTGTCCTTTTATATTTTTTATTTATTGTTGAAATACAATATTATATTAGTTTTAGGTGTACAACATACTGATTTGACTTTTCTATGCATTATGAATTGATCTCAACAGTAAGTCTAGTCTGTCTCTATATAAAGTATTGCAATATTATCAGCTATATATTATACTGTACATTACATCCCTGTGACTTATTTATTTTATAACTGGAAGTTTGTGTTTCTTAATCCCCTCCACATATTTTGCCCAACCCCCTAACCCCCATGCCTCTGACAACCACCAGTTTGTTCTCTGTATCTATGACTCTGTTTTTGTTTTCTTATGTTTGTTCATTTGTCTTGTTTTTTAGATTCCACATAAACGTGAAATCATATGGCATATGTCTTTCTCTGTCTGACTTATTTCACTTAGCATAATATCCTCTAGGTCCATCCATGTTCTTGCAAATGGTAAGATTTCATTTTTTTTTATCACTGTGTAATATTCCATTTCATATGTGTGTGTGTGTGTGTGTGTGTGTGTATACATATCAATCATATCTTCTTTACCCATTCATCTATCAATGGACACTTCAGTTGCTTCGATATCTTGGCTATTGTACATAATGCTGCTATGAACATAAGGGTGTATATATCTTTTAAAATTAATGTTTTCATTTTCTTCTGATAAATACCAAGAGGTGGAATTGCTGGATCATATAGTTCTATTTTCAATTTTTTGAGGAAACTTCACACTGTTTTCAATAGTGACTGCACCAATTTACATTCCTATCAGCAGTGCACAAGGGTTTCCTTTTCTCCACATCCTCACCAATATTTGTTATTTGTTATCTTTTTGATAATAGCAATTCTGACAGGTGTGAGGTGATATTTCATTGTGGTTTTGATTTGATTTTCCCTGATTAGAAATGTTGAACATCTTCTCATGGGTCTGTTAGCTATGAGCATGTCTTCTTTGGAAGAAAAAAATGTCTATTCAAGCCCTCTGCCCACTTTTTGAATGAGATTGTTTAATTTTTTGATGTTGAGTTGCATAAATTCTTCATATATTTTGGATATGAACCTCCTAATAGATATATCATTTGCAAATATTTTCTCCCATTCTGTAGACTGCCTTTTCTTTCTGTTGAAGGTGTCCTTCACTATGCAAAAACTTTTTAGTTTGATGCAATCTGATTTGTTTATTTTTTCTTTTGTTTCACTTGCCTGAGGAGACTGAAATTTAAAAATTTTGCGACCAAGATGGTGGAGTACAGTGATCCTGAGCTCACCTCCTCCCACAAGCACACCAAAATCGCAATGATCTGCAGAACACCATTGATGAAAAAGACTGGAACCTACCAGAAAAGATTTTCTACAACTAAGGACATAAAGAAAGAACCACAATGAGACAGGTAGGAAAGGCAGAATCATGGTATAATAAATACCATAACCCCTGGATGGGTAACCCACAAACTGGAGAATAATTGTATTTCAGTGGTTCTCCCACAGGAGTGAGAGTTCTGAGGCTCACATCAGGCTCCCCAGTCTGGGAGGTCAAGCACTGGGAGAATGAGACCCCAGAGCATTTGGTTTGAAGGCCAGTGGGGCTTAATTGCAGAAACCCCACAGGACTGGAAGAACTAGAGACTTCACTCTTAAAGGGCACGCACAAAATTTCACATGCACCAGGACCCAGGGCAAGAGCAGTAATTTGATAGGACCCTGGGCCGGAACTACCTGCTGGTCTTGGAGAATCTCCTGGAGAGGTGGGTGGGGGGGGGTGTTGTGGCTCCCCCAGGGGACATGGACACTGGTAGTAGACATATTTGGGAAAATTCAATCACATGAACACCTCTGCTGGTTGCTGCCATCTTGGCTCAATAGTGCTAAGGCCTGGCCCCACCCAACAGCCTGTAGGTGCCAGTGCAGGGATGCCTCAAACAAACAACTAACTGGGTGGAGATACAGCCCTACCTATCAGCAGGTAGGCTGCCTAAAGACTTTCTGAGCCCACAACCACCTCTAGACAAGCCCCTATACAAGGTCTGCCCACCAGAAGCCCAAGACCCAGTTCCACTCACCAGTGGGCAGACACCTGCCCTTCCCTCCAGGAGATCTGCACTCATCTTTAAACCAGACTCACCCACCAGACCCACCATCAGGCAGACAACAGACACAGAAACTATTATCCTAAAGCCTGCAGACTCAGCCCAGCCACAGCATTCCAGACCCTACTCTGGGACCAGCTGGGTCCTGGCCCTGGCCACTAGCAAGCCAACACAACCTTAGGGACACACTAAACCCCATACCCAGCTGTGTCAGGAACTGCACCCCCAACCAACAATCTGAAACAAGCTCTGAGGATCCCTGGTCTCTTCAGCCAGACTATAAGAACCAGCTCTGCCTGCCAGTAGTCCATCACTAATGCAAGGACCTAGCTCCAATTGCCAGTGACTGGGCAGCAGCCTTTGGGACTTGATTCTGACCACCAGTGAGGCAGCACTAACTCCAGCACCAATTAGGCTTCTGAAACCAGCCACCACATGACCAGGCCCTACAGCAGCCAGCAGCATTCACACAAGTCAGGGTCTAGCAACCAACGAAGCTAGAGGCCAACCAAGCCTACCAGACTGTACACAAAGTCAGCCCACCACAACGGAAGGACCCATGCAGCCTTCTAAGGGGGAACCCCTAGAGTATATAGCTTGGGTGACAAGATGGGAGTATACTGCTGGGATACATAGGTTGTCTCCTACAGAAGGACACTTCTCCAAGGTTGAGAAACATAACTAACCTACCACATACATAAAAATACAAACAGCAACTTAGACAAAATGAAGTGGTAGAAGAATACATTTCAAATGATGGAAAAAGATAAAACCCCAGAAGAAGAATTAAGTGAAGTGGAGATAGGCAATCTACCTGAGAAAGAGTTCAGAGTAATGATCATAAAAATAACCAAAGAACTCAGGAGAAGAATAAATGCACAGAGTCAGAAGTTTTTAACAAAGAGTTAGAAAATATAAACAAAAACCAAACAGATGAAAATACAATAACTAAAATGAAAAACACACTAAAAGGAATCAATAGTAGACTAAATGATTCAGAAGAATAAATCAGTGAGCTGGAAGACAGAGTAGTGGAAATCACTACCACTGAACAGAAAAAAGAATGAAAAAAAAATGAGGACAGTTTAAGAGACCTATGGGATAATATCAAGTGCATGAATATTCTCATTATAGAGGTCCCAGAAGGACAAGAGAGACAGAAAGTGCCTGAGAAAATATTTGAAGACATAATAACTGAAAACTTCCTTAACCAGGGAAAGGATACCATCACCCAAGTCAAGGAAATGCAGAGTCCCATATAGGATTAACTCAAAGAGGATCACACCAAGACACATTGTAATCAAAATGACAAAATGATAAACAGAGAAAATTAAAAGCAGCAAGGGAAAAGCAAAAAATAACATACACAGGAACTCCGATAAGGCTATAAGCTGATTTTTCAGGATAAATTCTTCAGGCCAGAAGGAAATAGCACAACATATTTAAAGTGACAAAAGGGAAAAATCTACAACCAAGAAAATTCTACCCAGAAAGGCTCTCATTCATTAATTTGATGGAGAAATCAAAGGCTTTACAGACAAGCAAAAGCAAAAAGAATTCAACATCACCAAACCAGATTTACAACAAATATTAAAGGGACTTCTGTAAGTGAAAAAGAAAAGGCCACAACTAGAAACAAGAAAATTACAAAATGAAAAAGCACACCAGTAAAAGTAAACATACAGTAAAGGTAGGAAATCATCCACATGCAAATCTAGTAGGAAGGTTAAAAGACAAAAGTAGTAAAATTGTCTGTATCCCACAATAAGCAGTTAAGGGATGCATAAAACAATTAGATGTAAAATATATCAAAAACTGTAGTCATGAGGGCAGGAGAGTACAAATGCAATGTTTTTTAAATGCATTTGAAATTAAGAGATCATTGACTTAAAACAATCATGCATATATATAGACTGCTATACAAAAACTTTATGGTCATTGCAAACCAAAAATCTATAATAGATATACTCACAAAGTAGTAAAAGGAATCCAAACATAACACTAAAGATAGTCATCAAATCACAAGAGAAGAAAACAAAAGAAGGAAGGGATAAAAAACCAACAAAGACAAATCCAAAACAATGAACAAAATGGCAATAAGAATATACATATAAATAATTACTTTAAATGGATTAAATGATCCAACCAAAAGATATAGAGTGGCTGAATGGATAGAAAAACAAGGCCCATATATATGCTGTTTACAAGAGACCCACTTCAGAGCTAGAGACAAATACAGACTGAAAGTGAGGGGATGGAAAAAGGTATTCCATGCAAATGCAGATCAAAAGAAAGCTGAAGTAGCAATACTTATATAAGACAAAATTGACTCTAAAATAAAGACTGTTACAAAAGACAAAGAAAGACACTTCCTAATGATCAAAGGATCAATCCAAGAAGATATAACAATTATAAATATATAGGGAGCCAACATAGGAGCACCTAAATGTATAAGGCAAATATTAGCAGACAATAAAGGAGACATCAACAGTAACACAATAATAGTAGGGACAAATTAGGAGTTTGGGATTAACAGATACACACTACTATATATAGAATAAATAAACAACAAGGACTTATGGTATAGCACAAGGAACTATATTCAATATCTTGTAATAAGCTGTAATAGAGAAGAACCTGAAAAAGAATATATATATATAAATATATATATATACATACACACACACACACATATAAAACTAAATCAGATTGCTGTACACCTGAAACTAATACAGTATGAATAAATTATACTTCAGTAAAAAAAAAAAAACTTAAAAATTTAAAAAATTTAAAAATTAAATTTAATAAATGACTTCCTCAAGATCAAACAGTACACAAAAGTTGATTAGTAGTTGCCTAGAGTTAAAGTTAGTGGGGGGTAGGGAATAGATATTAACTGCTAATGGGCATGGAGTTTTTTGAGGGATGAGGAAAACGTTCTAAATCTGATTGTTGCTAAGGTTGCCCAACTTTTAACCATACTAAAAAAAGTTGAATTGTACATTAAATGGGTGAGCTGTATGATATATTAATTATAATCTCAATAAAACTGTTAAAATATCAAACAGTAAATTGAGGAGATAACCTTCAACCAGAGTGTAATATCTCAAAAGTGTGTGAAGCTATCTGTCTATATACAACAGGGAGAACTTGAGAGTTTCCTGAAGAATACTCAATGCATAAAGTTATATACAGGAAAATGATCTGCTGTATGGTGTGAAGACAAGGCAGACATCAGACCAGGAGAAACTGAGAGGACAGAAAAGACAAATTTAATCTATTCAAAAATGTTTATGGGAGTCAGTATCAAGATGGCAGAATAGGAAGATTCTGAGCTTACCTCCACTCACAGACACACCAAAACTACAACTACATTTAGAACAACCATCTCTGAGAATTACTTGAAGACAAGCAGAACAGATTGTCTATAACTAAGGATATAAAGAAAAGGCCACAATAACAGATAGTAGAGATGTAGTCAGAAACCACACCTCTAGTGTGGTGACCCACAGGAGGGATACCACAACCATGGAGGTCCCCCCTAAGGAGCAAGGGATCTGAGTCAACAATCAGGTTCCCCAGCCCAGGGGACCACTATCAAGAAAATGAACCCCACATCATCTGGCTTTGAAAACCAACAGGGCTTATGTCTGGGAAACCAAGACTCTGCTCTTGAAGGGCTCATACACAAACTCGTTTTTACATAACATTGTGCCAGCACAGATGCAGCAGCTTGAAACGTACCTGGGTCATATGAGAAGAAGATTCATGGGCTAATATTAGGGTGGTGTCAGAGAGGTAGGGATCTGGTGGAGCTTTCTCCAGAGGTGAAAGCATTGGCCACTGCCATTATCTTTTTCTTTTCTTTTTAACTTTCCTTCCACCTAGCTGGCCTGGTGCTGGAGGGTATCATATCTATCACTCTCAATTACCCAAGCTACCACTGTGTGCCCTGCCCCACCCCACATGGATGCCCTGGCTGGGCCCTCCAAATTGGCTCCCATCTCACCCCATCCAGTGGACTACACCAGCTGGCACCAGCACCCCTTCAAAGTGGCTTTTGCTCTGGGGGACCCAGCCACATACACAAGCACACCCAGAATAGTCCTAACTGGTCCTTATAGCTGGTTGTACCAAGGATCAGCCATGCACATCAGTGCACCCACAACAGTCACAGAATGACATCTCAGCCAGCTGGGTCTGGAGCTAGCCTTGCCCATCAGCACACCTGCAGAAGTCTCAGCATGTAACAGGAGGGTACATACAGCCAACACAGGGGTGCCCCTGGAACACCTGGATCTAGTTATCAGGGGAGATTACACCACTGGGCCCCACAGACACCTTCTACATAAGGCCACTCCTTCAAGGTTGGAAGAGGTAGCTAAAATACCTAATACATAGAAACAAACACAGAGAGTTAGGCAAATGAGGAGACAAAGAATACCTTCCAAATGAAAAAAAACAAGACAAAAACCCAGAAAAAGAACTAAATAAAATAGGAATAAGTACTTCACTGATACATAGTTCAAAGAAATAGTCATAAAAATGTCACCAAACTCAGGAGAAAAATGGATGAACTCAGTGAGAACTTCAACAAAGAGACAGAAAATATAAAACAGAACCAATCAGAACTGAAGAATACAATATGTGAAATGAAAAATACAATAAAGGGAAACAATAGCAGATTACAGCATGCAGAATAAGGGATCAGCGATCTGGAAGACAGGGTACTGAAAAATCACCCAGTTGGAACATCAAAAAGAAAAAACTATTTAAAAAAATGAGGATAGGTTAAGGGACCTGTAAGGCAACATCAAGCATACTAATATTTATATTATAGTGGTCCCAGAAGAAGAAGAGAGAAGAAGGGACAGAAGACCTATTAAAAGAAACAATGGTTGAAAACTTTCCTAACTTGGCAAAAGAAACAAACATCCAAGTCCAGAAATCACAGAGTCCCAAACAAGAAGAACCCAAGGAGACCCACACCAATACATATTATAATTAAGACATCAAAAGTTAAAAGACAAATAGAGACTCTTGAAAGCAGAAGAGAAAAACAACTACTTATGAACAAGGGAACCCCCATGAGACTTTCAGTTCATTTCTCAGCTGAAACTTTACAGGCCAGAAGGACTAGAATGATATATTTAAAGGGTTGAAAGAAAAAAAAAAAAAAAACTACAACCAAGAAAACTCTACCTGGAAAAGTGATTATTCAGAATTGAAGGATATATAGAGTTCTCCAGACAAGCTAAAACTAAAGGAGCCATTGCCACTAAACTAGTCTTACTAGAAATGTTTAAAAGACTTGTTTAAATGAAAAAGATGCCATAACTACAAACAAGAAAATTATGAAAAAGTATCTCACTGGAAAAGGCAAACATATAATAAAGGAAGTGGATCAACCACCTATAAAGCTAGCATAAAAGTTAAAAGTAGTATGAAGTAGTAAAATCATGTACATCTAAAATAATAAGTTTAGCAATACACAAAATAAAAAGATGTATAATATGATCAAAAACATAAAACATGGGGGGAATGGCATAAATATGTAGTACTATTGGAATATGCTCAATCTTAAGTGACTATCAACCTAAAATAGACTGTTACATATGTAGGTTATTATGTATGAATGTCACAAACCAAAAACCTATAACAAATACACAAAAAAATAAAGAGAAAGGAAAATAAACATAAAATTAAAGAAAGCCCTATAAAGTCACAAGGGAAGATAGGAAGAAACAAAAAGAGAAGACCAACAAAATTAACCAGAAAACAATTGACAAAATGGCTATAAGTACATACCTCTCAATAATTACTCTAAATATAAATGTACTGAATGCTCCAATCAAAAGCCAAAAAGAATTAAAATAAGAAGCCCCCTATTTATATTGCCTACAAAAGATTCACTTCAAATATAAAGATACACATAGACAGAGGGATGCAAAAAGATATTCCAAGAAAATAGAAACGAAAAGAAAGCAGGTGTAGCAATACTTATATCAGACAAATTAGACTTTAAAACTGCTGATATAATTCAACACCCATTTATGATAAAAACTCTTAACAATGTGAGTATAGAGGAATATACCTTAACATAGTAAAGGTGATATATGCCAAACCCTCAGCTAACATAATAATCAACAGTGAAAGAAACATTCAGAAAGACAAATTAAGAAAAGCAATCCCATTTACAATTGCATCAGAAAGAATAAAATACCTAGGAATAATTTTAAGCAAGGAAATGACAGACCTATACTCTGAAAAATATAAAACACTGATTAAAGAAATTAAAGACAATACAAATTAATGTTAAGATATGCTGTGCTCATCGATTGGAAGAATTAATATGGTTAAACTGCCCGTACTACCAGAGGCAACCTACAGATTCAATGTAATTCCTATCAAAATACCAATGGCATTTTTCATAGAACTGGAACAAATAACCCTAAGATTTGTATCAAATCACAAAGGACTCTGAATAGCCAAAACAACCTTAAGAAAGAAAAACAAGGTGGAGTCAAGACGGTAGAATAGGAGGACATGGAATCCAACTCTTCCCACAAGTACATCAAGAATATATCTATTATACAAATAGAACAATATTCACAGAACACTTGCTGAACATGAGCAGAGAACCTTGGACACCTAAAAGGACAAGAAAAAATCCACACACAACCAGGTAGGATGAAAGAAAGAAAAAAAGAAAAGAGGATACAAGATGGGACCTGCACCGCTGTGGGAGGGGGGAGCTGAAGGAAAGGAGAGATTCCCGCACTCAGTGAAGCCCTGTCACCGGCGGGAGGATCACCTGGGACAGATGGGGAGCTTCGGGGACTCAAAAGACAGCGCAGCATCCCGTCTGTGGCAGGCAAGACAAAGTAAGACTTACATGGATGGTTCCCGCTGCAGCCCTGCATGCTCCAGCCTGAGTTGTGTGTCTGCTGGTGTGGAAAGGGGCTGGGTCCTGGGATGCGGGGTTTGGAGAGTGGACCCAAGGAGGGGACAGCTGTTGGCTATGAACAGACAGCTTGAAAGGACAGGAGTAAGAAGATCCACAACCGGGAAAGTTTGTGGAAGAAGCCCGAACCGCCATAGTAGCAGGGTGCCATTGTTGAACGGTGCACAAGGGGCAGGGTTGCCATTGCAGCCCTCTTCCCCATGCATTGACCCTGCCTCTGTGAGCATTAGGAGGGGCACTCGCCTGAGCAACCTCACCCATCCTGCTCCCCAAAGTGTCCTCTGGTCCTGGTGCCCCTTGCAGGATGGCTTGCCTCCCCTGCCAAAGCCTCCTCTGACCTGCTAGTCCTGGTGGGCTCGTGTGCCATACCCCTCAATGCCTCTGCCCCCGCCTGCCTGGGTGGGTGCCTGTGCTCCGGGGCTGCCTCAGGAACAGACACTGGTGGGAGGAACACATGCAGAGGAGGGACTGAAAAAACTGCTGAGCTCTACGGGCTATGCAACTAAGGAAGAAAAGCTGAAATCTCTCCTCACAGCTGCAGGAACGACAGACTCACACCCTTGTTGCTGTCTTCATAAACTCAGGATCTGCAGAATGTTCAAATGGACGAGTGCTCCTGCAGCTGAGACGGGTTTAGGTTTAGCAGCTGTGGACTTTGTGGGCACACACATGTGGGGATTGGACCCGGTCAGAATCAGAGCTACCTCCATTGCTCCCACAGCAGGTCCAGGTACACAATTACTACAGTCCTGGGACATGAATTCAGTGGATCTGCACTGGTGATCTGATGAAAATAATGCCTGAGAGACACCAGGACCAAGCACTGGCATACCCATTGTTAAGGTGGGGCTGAAAGCAGTTTCAGCAACAGTGTAATTTGTGAACCAGCACAATGGGTGAAAAGTGACACAACAGAGTACACTCACAAGTGAACAGCTCCAGAGTAGGAAAACTCAGTGGCTTCTCTCCTGGTGCAAATGCTCCAGTCCCACCTATCTCACACCAAGGATCAGAAACACAGCTCAGAAACATATCTGGGGGACTCTACTCCAACAACTAGGGAGACAGCCCTGCCCCTGACAGGGCAGTAACAACCAGAGAGCAAAGGGGAGACCCCACTCAATATCCAGTGTAGGCTCAGTTCATCACAACATCAGTCACACCTCCAATCAATAGGATAACGACCAGCATACGCTGAGAAAAGAGGTGGCAGACATCCATCCTAAAAACAGCCCTCAAACCAAAAAATATTAAACATACAGAGACTACATAGGGATGTTCCCAGATGAAAATAGCCATCCAAGATATTCTGTGGGTCAAGCATCAGGAAGAAGAACCACCAGAGTATTTGTCTTTGAAGGCCATTGGGACCTGAGTGCAGGAGCTCCACAGGGCTGAGAGAAACAGAGACCCCACTCTTGGAAGGTGCACACAAGGCCTCACATGCTTTGGTACCCAGCACAAAGCACTACCTCCATAGGAACAAGGGCTAGACTTAAGTAGGGGTCTGGGAGGGTCTCCTTAGGAGGTGGGGGTTGGATGTAGTTCACTGTAGGGGCAAGGACACTGGTGGCAGAAGCCCCAGAGAATATTGATAGTCATGAGCTCTCCTGGAGGTCCCTATTTTGGCACCAAGACCCAGCCCCACCCAACAGCTTTCAGGCTCCAGAGCTAGAACACCTCAGGCCAATCAACTAGCAAAAAAAGAACCCAGCCCCAGCCATAAGCAGACAGGCTACCTAAAGTCTTACTGAGCTCAAAACTACCAAAAAAAACCCCACCCCTTTACATTGCCCTGCACATCAGAGGGACAAGACCTGGCTCCACCCACCAGAGGAGAGTCACAAGTTACTCCAACCAGGAAGCCTGCACAGGGCCCTAGACCAACCTCATCCACCAGGGGGCAGACACCAGAAGCAAGAGGAACTACAATCCTGCAACCCTTGGAAAGAAGACCACAAACACAGAAAGTTAGACAAAATGAGATGATAGAGAAATATGTTGCAAATGAATGAACAAGCTAAAAACCCAAAAGAACAACTAAATGAAGAGAAGATAATCACTCTACCTGAAAAAGAATTCAGTGTAATAATAGTAAAGATGATCCAAAATCTCAGAAAAAGGATGGAGGCCCATATCAAGAAGATACAAGAAATGCTTAAAAAGGAGCTAGAAGATTTAAAAAACAAACAAACTGAGATGAACAATACATTAACTGAAATGAAACATACACTAGAAGGAATCAATAGCAGAATAACTGAGGCAGAGGAACAAATAAGTGAGCTGGAAGACAGGGTGGTAGAAATCACTGCCACAGAACAGAATACAGAAAAAAGGAATGAAAAGCAGTGAGGATAGTCTCAGAGATTTCTGGGACAATATTAAACGCACCTACATTCACATTATAGTTGTCCCAGAAGGAGAAGAGAAAGAAAAAGGGCCTGAGAAAATATTTGAAGATATTATTACCAAAAACTTCCCTAACATGAGAAAGAAAACCTTCACTCAAGTCCAGGAAGCCCAGAGAATCCCATGCAAGATGAACCCAAGGAGGAACACACTGAGACACGTATTAATCAAATTGACAAAAAATAAAGACAAAGAAAAATATTCAATGCAACAAGGGAAAAGCAACAAACAACATACAAGGGAATCCCTGTAAGGTTATCAGCTGATTTTTCAGCAGAAACTCTGCAGGCCAGAAAGAAGTGGCACAATATATTTAAAGTGATGAAAGGGAAAAATATTATATCCAAAAACACTCTACCCTGCAAGGCTCTCATTCAGATTCCACAGAGAAACAAAAGCTTTACAAAATACATGGGACCCAGTTAAACTTAAAAGCTTTTGCACAGCAAGAGAATCCTTGAACAAAATGAAAAGATAACCCAAAGAATGGGAGAAAATATTTGCAAATGAAGCAACTCACAAGGAATTAATCTTCAAAATATACAAACAATTCATGCAGCTCAATAATAAAAACCAAACAATCCAATCAAAAAATGGGCAGAAAATCTAAATAGACATTTCTCCAAAGAAGACATACAGAGGGACAACAAGCACATGAAAATATGCTGAACATAACTAATTACTAGAGAAATGCAAATCAAAACAAAATGAGGTATCACCTCACACTGGTCAGAATGACCAACATCAAATTATCTACAAAAAATAAATGTTGAAGAGCATGTAGAGAAAAGGTAACCCTTCTACACTGTTAGTGGGAATGTAAATTGATACAGCCACTATGGAGAACAGTATGGAGGTTCCTTAAAATATATATATATATATATATATATATATATATATATATATATATATATATATATTTTAGCAACATGGATGGACCTAGAGATTGTTATTCTGAGTAAAGTAAGTCAGACAGAGAAGGACAAGTATCATATGATGTCACTTATATGTGGAAGCTATAAAAATGGTACAAATGAACTTATTTACAAAACAGAAATAGAGTTATAGATATGGTACAAGTAAACTTATTTACAAAACAGAAATAGAGTTACAGATGTAGAAAATAATCTAATGGTTACCAGGGGTGAAAGCAGGGGAGGGATAAATTGGGAAATTAGGATTGACATATACATACTACTATATATAAACTAGATAACTAATAAGGACATACTGTATAGTACAGGGAACTCTACTCAATACTCTGTAATGACCTGTATTGGAAAAAAATCTAAAAAAGAGTGGATATATGTATATGTATAACTGATTCCCTGTGTTGGACAGCAGAAAGTAACACAACATTGTAAATCAACTATACACCAATAAAAATAAAAAATAAAAACTATAAACAAATGAAAAAGATTTATTATGGAAAAAAAAGACAGAAACAAAATGTCACACAGTTTTACACTTGCTAACTAGATATGAAATACATTACTAATACAATAAATAAATACTGCAATGCTATAATATGTACTGCAATACTACAATAAATAAATACTACTGCTCGGTAAAAAAAAAAGAAAGAAAAACAAAGTTGGAGGTATTACTCTTTCTGATTTCAAACTATAATAAAAAGGTATAGTAATCAAGACTGTATGGTCCTGGTGCAAAAACAGACACATATAACAATGGAACTGAATATGGATTCCAGAAATAAACCCATGTTTGTATATGACCAATTTGCTACTAAGGAGCCAATAATATACAGTGGGTAAAGGACAGTCTGTTCAATAAATTGTTTTGGGAAAACTGGGCAGCCACATGCAAAAGAGTGAAACTGGATCACTTTCTTACACCATATACAAAAATAAACTCAAAATTGATGAAAGACTTAAATGTAAGACCAGAAACCATAAAACTCCTAGAAGAAAAAATGTGTAGTATGCTCTTTGACATAGGTCTTAGCAATTTGTTTTTTTACTTTTTTTTTAATTGAAGTATAGCTGACTTATGATGTTGTATTAGTTTCAAGTGTACAGCAAAGTGATTCAGTTATATATACATATATATTCTTTAACAGACTCTTTTCCATTATACGTTATTATAAGATATTGAATATAGTTCCCTGTGCCTTACAGTAAGTTTTTGTTGTTTATCTATTCTAAGTATAATAATGTGTGTCTGTTAATCCCAAAGTCCTAACTTATCCTTCCCCAACTTTCCCCTTTGGTAACCATGTTTGTTTTCTATTTTTGTGAGTTTAATTCTGTTTTGTAAATCAGTATATTTGTATCATTCTTTTAGATTCCACATATAAGGGATATCATACGATATTTGTCTTTCTTTGACTTACTTTATTTAGTATGATAATCTCTAGGTCTATCCATGTTACTACAAATGACATTATTTCATTCATTTGATGACTGAGTAATATTCCATTGTGTATATACATATATAGATACACATGTGTCTATATATATACCATATCTTTTTATCCATTCATTTGTCGATGAATATTTGGGTTGCTTCCATGTCTTGACTCTTGTAAATAGGCTGCTATGAACATTGGGGTGCATGTATTTTTTTGAATTAGAGTTTTTGCCTTTTCTGGTTATATGCCCAAGAGTGGAATTGTTAGATCATATGGTAACTCTATTTTTCATGTTTTAAGAAACCTCCATACTATTCTCCATAGTGGCTGCACTAATTTATATTCTCACCAACTGTGTAGGAGGGTTCCCTTTTCTCCAAACTCTCTCCAACATTTATTATTTTTAGTCTATTTTGATGATGGCCATTCTTACTGATGTGAGGTGATACCTCACTGTAGTTCTGACTTGCGTTTCTTTAATAATTAGTGACGTTGAGCACCTATTCATGTGTCTGCTGGCCATCTGTATGTCTTCTTTGGAGAAGTGTTTATTTAGATCTTCCCACTTTTTTTGATTGGGTTGTTTGTTTGATATTGAGCTATGTGTTGTTTGTATATTTTGGAAAAAAATCTCTTGTTGTTCACAACATCTGCAAATATTTTCTCCCATTCCATAGGTTGTCTTTTCATCTTGTTTATGGTTTCTTTTGCTGTGCAAAAGCTTTTAAGTTTAATTAGGTTCCATTCATTTATTTTTGCTTTCATTTTCAATACTCTAGGAGGTGGATCAAAAAAGATCTTGCTGCGATTTATGTCAGAGAGTGTTCTGCCTATGTTTTCCTCTAAGAGTTCTATAGTATCTGGCCTTACATTTAGGTTTCTATCCATTTTGAGTTTATTTTTGTGTATAGTGTTGTGGTGGGTTCTAATTTCATTCTTTTGCATGTAACTGTCCAGTTTTCCCAGCACCACTTACAGAAGAGACTACCTTTTCTCCACTATATATTCTTGCCTCCTTTGTCATAGATTAGTTGACCATAAGTGTATGGGTCTATCTCTGGACTTTCTATCCTGTTCCATTGATCTATATGTCTGTTTTTGTGCCAAGACCATACTGTTTTGATTAATGTAGCTTTATAGTATAGTCTGAAGTCAGGGAGAGTGATTCCTCCAGCTCTGTTCTTCTTTCTCAAGATTGTTTTGGCTATCTGGAGCCTTTTGTGTTTCCATACAAATTTTGAAATTATTTGTTCTAGTTCTGTGGGAAAATTCCATTGGCAATATGATAGGATTTCCATTGAATCTGTAGATTGCCTTGGGTAGTACGGTCATTTTAACAATATTGATTCTTCCAATCCAAGAACATGGTATATCTTTCCACCTGTTTGTGTCATCTTCAATTTCTTTCATCAGCATCTCATAGTTTTTGGAGTACTGGTCTTTTGGTCTTTTTTGGTCCAAAAATTTTTGCTCTTCTGTCTCCTTAGATAGGTTTATTCCTCTGTATTTTATTCTTTGATGTGATTTCATGAAGTTAAAACCTGAAGAGAGTTTTCATTTGCTATTTATAAATATTAAAAAGTTCTTTTCTTTCATATATTATACTCATTTAACAAGAACCTACAATTATGTTATTTCATCATATGTAATATTAATGGTGTCTTAGTACCATAGCAATTTAACCAGGTTCCTATTTGCAAAATTAAAGTGCAATGAGTGAGAAGTGGCTAAAGATTGCCTTACTGATTTAATAGTAACAGACTAATGTAGACCTTAAATGAAAATTTCTTTACCAATAAACTTTTTAAAGAAAGATTAAAAACTAAGAAGTTTAATAATCTGTTTGCTTCTTCTCATTTATATGAATAAGTAATTTCAACAACATTCTTACCTAGGTGTAAACTTTAAACTTGAACACAATTTTCTTTTACTTTCAGACTTCTGTGCCTTTGACCATGTTTTCTCTTTTAACTTAGTGGGTAGAAGTACATTATGGTGAACATGTTCATTTTAGGTACATGAATTACACATGTCTATCAAAGTAAAGAAGTTTTGTTAAAATAATTTAGACCTACAATTTATCTCCTGCTAAAGCTACCTTTTTGATGCTACCATTTAAAATTGATGCTGCTTCATTTGGGGATTAAGGAGGAGTTGATTTTGTCAACTCTGGAAGTTCCAAGTTAACTGGACTCTCAGGTGACTTATATTGGCGAACACAGGCAGTGAGCACAATCTTTATTAAAAGTATCTTTCCTTCCTTCCTGTTTTCAGACTAGCTAGTGCTAACATGAACCCATTTATGCCTTGGAGAACTCTGAAAAAAGCTGCGAATAAACTGTAATAGTCTGAATATTTTCTGTAATTTTTCCTCGTGCTACAGCTTTAGGTAGTGATTGTACTCTTTCTACCAAGTTACAGCTGGTGAAAGTTTAATCAAATATTTTCCCACTTTATATCAAGAGTTGCCATGTTATAACATAAGTTGCCAGCTTTCAAGTCTGAGATAGGTGAGTTTTTAATTACCAGCTCTCCAATCACCTCAATAAGACAATGAAACAATTTTTTTTTTTTTTTTTTTTTTACATTCTGTCATTTATAGTACTTAAAACTGATTGAGATTTAGGTAGAGAAGATCAAAAGTATATTTTTAACATGTTTATTCTGAGATACATATGTGACTTCTAATTTGTAATATTATAAAGGCAATTGGATATATGAGCCTAAAATACAGAAGAAAGACATGAACCAAGATAAAAATTTAGTGTGTCATCAACATTTAGAAATACAGAGCTTAAAGCCAAGAGACTAATAAACTAAAATTTCTATTTAATAATCATTGGATTATAGAACATAATCAAAATTATGTGGCATTTTAGAAGATACTCTACCAAAACACAAGAATCCCGGAAAGTTGAAAAGATGGGAAAAGTATGCCTAATGGTATTGTGAAAGCTTTAGGCGCATATCTCTCAATAATTATAGAATAAAGAACAACAAAAATGATGGACATATTTAGCTACATAATTAACATGCTTAATCTAATAAATGTATTTAGAATCCTGACCCTAAAAATTAGAGAATGCACTTTTTCCAGGAATTCATGTTTCTATTCAACCCTAGAAAAGTCTTCAAAATATGTTAAAATCACAATATCATACGGACTTTTTGACCATATGTAAATAAATTAGAAAAAATAACTAAAAAATAATTCAGGTTTCTTAAGATTATTTTTTAGGCAACAAAACAACTCTCTGAAACACACTCATAGAAGGAATCCTGGGACATTAATTCACCATTCCATAAATATCATATAAAACATCCTCTACATATGAAAAAAAAAAAAAAAACAAACAAAACTTCTTGCAATTATATCACAAACAAATTATAGCCAGAAATTATTAGTCATAGTTTTCTTATTAAAATATTGTAAATGTATTTAATTTCCAAAATGCCCCACTTTTTGTCCTTTTTTAAAATGCTCTCTGCTTTTATTACATTTAAGTGGCATGTGTTAGAAGTCAATATAGGAAAGGAGTACTTTTATCAAGTGAACTTTACCACATAAAAAAAATCACACTCATTTCTTCAAGTAGTGGAATGAAATTAAATTCATTTTTTTTTTGGCTTGAAGGAGTGATAGTGTAATTCAGAAAAATAAGTACAAGCACACTTACAAAAATAAATTCAAGTATTATCCCCCCCAAGTCAGAATCACTGCTTTCTCTCTAACTATTGAAATAAACTATGTATAAGTATTATACTAGATTTGCAGTAACTTTTGTTATCCTCTGAGAAAAACAGCAGCTTAGCTTAATTATTTGAAAATTTAATTCTATTATTCTTATTTCTTTACTATTTCTTACTCAATACCTTCTAAGAAAACAAATTGATAGCAATTATTCACCAAGTATAAAAAATTTCTTTAGACCTTCACATGGAAATTGCTTTTTGAAAGTAGAATAAAAGATATCAACCCTTAACCAGTGTGAATTTTATCAAGGGACAAAAATTTTAAATACATATAGCCATTGTAAAATGGGTGCCAAATGAGTTAACACAGTAACTGTTAATTGGAATTCACAGTAAAAGTTTGTATAGAAAAGCTAAGCCTAGATAAGTGGATAATTTATGATCAGTTTTATATATTTTAACATCCTCATGTAGTCATTGGCAAATAATACAGAGTTGAAACAGATTTAAGTGAAGGGCATAAAATATTTAAAGTGAAAGGAAGAGTGTGGATGCAAGGCAAGATCAGGAAATAATAGACCACCTGATGAAAGAAATTGCCTTTTAAACTCCATGTATGCAGTGTCCTATTCTCAAAAAGTAGCCTTGAAAAGTTGGAGAGAAGTGAGGCTGAGATAGGCATCAATATGTCTATCAACATGTCCATAAGGCTATGATATGCAGAATAAATGAGTGATAACAAAAACTTAAAAGACAGGAAATCTAATAAAATGTAGAGGTAGCTTTGCCATGTAAGAGTCTAAAATAGAATGATCTGAGGGAAAGGAAAGCAAAATGATGTCTTAGGTATATCAGCTAGGTAAAAGAATAGACATGGCCAATTTGCTATACATGGATATCCATTTAATTGTGTGGATGAGAAGCAAAAGTCAGTTTTAGTGGTCAAAATTGCTGACCTGAGAGTCAGACTCCAAGGTTAAATCTTATTTCCACATTATTATTTTGGGCAAGTGACCTAACATAATTATATCTCAATTTACTTATCTGTAAAATGAGTATAATAGCTGCATCTCTTGATAGGATTCTTGTGTGATAAACAAGATAATATTTTAAAGCATTAAGAAAGTCCATGGCTCATGATAACCACTCAGAATATTAGTAATTATTATTGGTAACATTATTTAAAACTTTATGACAGTAGTATATATTATATTCATCACATCATATTAATTCATGGGATATGGATATGAATTAATTCTCTTTCTTTCTGTGTTTCACTTTCACTTATCCAAATCTGCCTCACTTCTACTAGTTGCACTTCTGCATTTAATATCTAGTGATATTTCTAATGTTCTTAAAACATTAATATGATGTTACCTTTTCACAAATATTTTAAAAATTGCTTTAAAATCATACAAATGATGCCTATACAGCTTAAATTTTGTACTGGCAAATTATACAAAATTTAACAAGGATAGAAAATGAATAAGAAATTAATACAGAAAGTAATGAATAAGAAATTAATACAGAAAGTAACACATTTAATACCAACCTCTTATAAAACAGAAATGTATAAACTAATTGTTATGCTTTATCTATTTCATTCAAATAAGTAATGGTAAGTGACCAAGAAAGATTGTTACAAAAAATTATAGTTAAATATAGCAAAACACATAAGAGGTATACTTCAGGGGTGTAAATATGGTACTTGTTAGCTTTATTTTTCAGGAAAAATGGTATCCCTCAAAGCTACTCTTCTGCGGTATTCCTAAGTACAATCAAAGTGGACTCCCAGAATTTCATGGTGCATTGTATATTTCCTACCTTTTGCGAAGTAGAATGACAGTCAGTTCGATAACATCAACTCTTAACTAAGATCTTAAATCAGTTCTAACAACTGTAGTGCTGAAAGTAAGGTCATAAGGAAAACAATTTTTCATGGGAAATGGCTAGCAATTAAGAACATTCTAAAACTGAGGACTCAGAACACTTTAGCTTCTATAGATAGAAAGAGCAAAAACAAACAATATTTACCTATGTGTTTAAGGAGAAAAGAATCACTTTCTTTTAGAACGGATCATTTATCACAGTCTCACTGCTCCTTTGATGTACTGAATGCTTGACATTGTTATAGAAAATCAATTGGATTCAATCTGAGAAAGTTGTGTTATAAGCATTCATACCTGACAGTCACATAAATCAGTAATTTTTGAGAAAAACTCAACCCAAAATAAAATGAAATTCATTTGTTTACTTCTTAAGCCAGATGTGATTGCTACTTTATTTTCCTTTAAAAGGCATTATAATACAAATTGACTTTGAACTGCCCAGTAAAGTTAAGCAGTGCAGAATATGCCTATAAAAATCTGATTAGAAAACATATTTTCAAAGCATTTTTATCTTGTTCATAGAACAAAAAAGGTGAAAAGATTTTTTTTTTCTTTTCTAGGAAAAAAATAACCATTTAAAAAAGCAAAGCCAAGAATTTAATGAAAACTTTTAACAGCATCAACTGATAATACATAACTAAAATAAAAAATTACTCATGACACTCTCATCCAGCATTATAATCGAAAATGTTGAGTTGGATTGGATATTGATTAGTGCCAAAATGGATTTAGAAATTCAAAATCAAACTTCCATCATGACATTTTCCTTGAAGTTTTACATATGTAGATACTTAGAAGTTACGGTGAATCATTTCTGACCATTATATATTTAGTCAATCCAAGCACAACTTGATAGAATCCCTCCCTGATTACAGCTTGAGATCCAAAGAGTAACTTTATCAGAATAATCAGGGGTCAAGATATTTTTGCTTTGTTTTGTCTTCAGTGCAAATCTGAGGCCCTACCTCAGATCTAAATAGGATTGTCTGGAGGTACAACCCAAATATACAAATTGTTAACAAGCTTGCAGGTGGTTTTCATATTCACCAAACTTTGAAAACCACAATACTATATATATAAATGAACTGATCTTCTTACCCCTTAATCTCTTTGCACCTTACCCATCCTTCAAGAGAGATTTCAACTTCCAGTATCCTCATAGAATTGTCTCTGACAATCTCAGACAACAGTGCCCTCTTTCCTGAACTGTGGTAATTTCTAATTTTAATCTGTATATTCTGCATGGCCTCAAACAAGTTATATTAACTTGAACTGACTGTGATAGTAGGTTTATAATGAGCATTTTTAAGGGTACAATTTAATAAATTTTATAATATGCATACACTCACGAAAGCTTCTTCACAATCAACATAGTGAACATATACTCACACCCAAATTTTCCTCCCACCTTTCCCATATCCAGGTAATCAGAAATCTTTTTTAATTAGCTGAAGAGGCTGATTTGTAACTTTCTTATATATATATATATATTTTAAATTAATTAATTTATTTATTTTATTTTTGGCTGTGTTGGGTCTTTGTTTCTGTGCGAGGGCTCTCCCCAGCTGTGGCGAACGGGGGCCACTCTTCATCGTGGTGCGCGGGCCTCTCACTGTCGTGGCCTCTCCCGTTGCGGAGCACAGGCTCCAGACGCGCAGGCTCAGTAGTTGTGGCTCACGGGCTTAGTTGCTCCGCGGCATGTGGGATCTTCCCAGACCAGGGCTCGAACCCGTGTCCCCTGCATTGGCAGGCAGATTCCCAACCACTGCGCCACCAGGGAAGCCCAACTTTCTTACATTTTGATTTTAGCTCAGTCTTTACTGCTCTTAGTATATATGACTGAATGCTCATTAAGAAAAACTAGTGTTTAATTTTGTTCTGTTTATTCCCAGAGACTTTAACTGTGCCTAATACATATTAAGTTCTCGATACTTTTTTTTTTTTTTTAACTTTTTGTTTTATATTGGGGTATAGCTGATTAACAATGATATGATAGTTTTAGGTGCACAACAAAGTTACTCAGCCATACATATACATGTATTCATTCTACCCCAAACTCCCCTCCCATCCAGGGTGCCACATAACATTAAGCAGAGTTCCCTGTGCTATACAGTAGGTTCTTATTGGTTATCTATCTTAAATATAGCAGTGTGTAAATATCAATCTCAAACTCCCTAACTATTCCTTCCTCCTGCCCTTCACCCCTGGTAACCATAAGTTCATTCTCTAGGTCTATGAGTTTGTTTCTGTTTTGTAAATAAGTTCATTTGTATCATTTCTTTTAGGATTCCTTATATAAGGACTATCATATGATATTTCTCTTTCTCCATCTGACTTACTTCACACAGTATGGCAATCTCTAGATCCATCCATGTTACTGCAAATGGTATTATTTCATTCTTTTTAATGGCTGAGGAACATTCCATTGTATATATATATATATATATATATATATATATATATATATATATATATATATATATACCACATCTTCTTTATCCATTTTGGAACAAATTAATGAGCAGCTAGCTATGAAAATCTATTATACAGGAAAATAAGTGGTAAGACATTTATACTTAATAGCGTAAGAGCATAGATTGTGGTTATTTGATTAGTGTTAGACAACACTACAAACAAGATAAGGGCTGGTCAGTAACTATTCTGATTATAAATAATAAATAGGTAATTATAATGAACACTGTTAAACATTATAATGAGAAAAAAATAGTGATACTTTATGGTTTATGAAAAGGAGACTTAGTAGAAGCCTGAACTTATTAGATAATTATATAAGGTCATTGGAATTAGCCTAAGTGCTTTGCTACAGCACAAGCCCTGCTCCAATTTTATAAGAAAGTGCCAAGTAAACAAAAACCAAATTAATTTAAAAATAGGTAATGTGAGAATTGAAGAAATCAAAACTTAAGTATCAACTCCTATCATATATTTTAATGTAAATATAGAGGTATTACATTATTGAAAATATTAACAAATTGGCAATTAAATTATTTAAAGATAATGCAGATTTTATGTAATCAATTTGCACAAAGCATTAGATGTTATTTTGGCCAAATATCATTCAAGGGTTTATGCCGCTCTCTAATTTCATAAATAAAAAATTGGCAAGTAAACAAAAAATACATTAAAAAGATAAAGTTATAGCACCACACCATATATTTTCAAAATTGTAATAATAGAAATATTATGCTTTAGAGAATATTGACAATTCAATTATTTAGATATAAGTTCTGTTATTTAAAATTAATCTTCTTTCAAGAAGATATTTAAATACACTTCTAAGATAAACTTTGAGAAGCTATAGTCCATGTTATATAAAAGCATTACAGTTAAAATATAACTTCTGTTTTTAGAAGCATTTCATTTTGTTTAACCTAAAATAAAGTTAAAAATGTTAAATAAAACACAATACTGTAAAATAGACTCATTTTAATTTCTTTTGTGACCTTTAATTAACATGGTGTGTTGGATTAAGATCTAGAGCTCCAGAGACAAAATGCCTTGATTCAGATCTGAGCTAAGTCACTTTCTGGCTGTGTGGCCCTATGCAAGTTTCTTAGCCTCTCTGTGCTTTATGATTATCATATGTAAAATTGTTTAAGAAGTAGTACTTTCCTCAAAACTGTTGAGAGTATTAAAAGGCAATGAATGTAAAGAAGTTAGTCTAATACAATAAAATGGAATTAATTGTGTTTCTTACTATTAAGCACAAAAAATTAATGGGCTAACATTTAACTGTATACAAAATCAAAAGGTGGTTGCAAGTAGCATTTTTTAAAATTTGTCTAGATAATATAATTTAGTGAAAATTGGAATGAATTACTATCAAGGAAACTTGGGACCAATAGCTGTGAACTTGCTATTGTATCACCTATTTTGAGGTAAAATAACCAGATAAAGGAGAAAGTTTCATTTTTAATGAACGGCTATGTCTTCAAGATTTACCCTCTCAAACATCTTTTATTTATTTTCCGTTCAGCTGCATATTTTATATGTTTTTAATACAATTTCTATGAACATTGTAGTAAATATTATTTGATTGAGATTCAAACTTTTCCTAAAGTCATTTACTATTGTTATTATTAATTATCACTAATTGAATGCTTACCAAATGCTTACCACTTTTCTAAGTGCTTTATATATGCTATTTCACTAAATCAGCAATTTTAAAACGTGGGAATTATCTTCATATTAGAGATGAGAATATTGAGGCTCTGAAATCATAAGAAATCTGTTAAAGGCCACACAGCCTAGTAGGTGAGCCAGGTTTGGAGTCAGGGCTTTTTGTCTTCAATGCCCTCTTCACGTGTACACACAAGACACATTCAATGATGGGACAAAGAAGGATGCAGTCTGCATTTTGTCATTAACTGTAAATTTAATCCAACATTCTTGACAATTAATTTTTAGACATATATATGAAGGCTATTTTGAATGGATATATCCAAATAGTAAATATATATTAGCATGTGAGCAAATTATTTTTCCTCCTTCTGTAAAGTCAGAGACTATGTGTCAAATATTGAAAATAGTTTTGATGTGGAAATTTTTAGCCCTATAAGAAAAAAAATAAAACATTTTCTTCTGCTTTTTTTCCTGGTATTCCAGGAAATAGAGAGAAACTTTTTTTCTCTTCCAAGTGTTCTTCCCTATAATTGTTTTCTATATTTTAATTAAAAAAAATTAAATATAGACATGATAGCAGCTTCTCCATCAAAAATAGCTTCAATGAGAGTGATGCTAACAATAAAGTTATAAAAATCAGAAAGGGAAACAGAAAAACACTTCTATTTCTATAGTCCTGCTGAGACCCCAAAATGGATTTCAGATAAGGCCAAAATGATGTCAGGTTAAGAAGGAAATATTTACTGACTTTGGTAAACTTTTAACCTATAAAATAACTCTCCATATCCCTTTTGTGTTGCAGAATAAAATCCAGATATAATAGTTATGGAACATATTATTAAGTAATTGATTTTCAATTAATGATTATTTTAATATATTAGAAACTAATAAAAAATACACTTTAATGGTGCAAACCAGAAAATAGTTCAGCATTACTAAAAAGCCTGTGGAAAATCAATGTACTTATATCTTTCTTTTTCTCTCAATGCAGAGCAGAACACCTGTGAATCCCCATGGAAGCAAGGTCAACTGCAAAATGTACAAAGACCACTTTTTTTCCTTTGGGCATAACAAAATGCAATTTTACCTTTTTAATGTTAGTCTGAGAATGCCATGACCCTTAGGAAACTGTGCCTGCAAAGCATCAGTTCACCAGTCATTAGCCTCCGACTGTCAGCCACAGACATTCGCAGACCTGCAGTTTTATGTGGCATAAAGGTTAATACTGAATCCTCAGGTAAAATTTAAAAATTTTCTTGATCTTCAAAAGCCATGGGGAAACTAATAAAGTTCCAGTATGGAATTCTGACTTAGTTCAACCTTGTGATAAGTAGACTGACAGTTAAAATGTCTAGTGACTAAAAACTAATGAGCATATCATATATATGATATTGTGGGACAAATGCATGACAGGCAATAATTATAAAATATGATATTTTAAAGAAACATTCACGTACTTTCTTTTCTGCTCTCATTTCTCTCAATGTTTGTTTTAATAAATCAGCTGGAATAACAACAAAATCATAAAAGTCTTGGGGACATGTAAAAATGTACATTTCCAACAGTTTATTCAGTGAGATTATATAAATTAAATATTTTCCAATTCAAGTCATGAGTTTAAGAAACTATTTTGCTTGAGTCCATATGTTTTACTGTATTTAAAAGGTGGAGGAAGAAATAAAAAGCAAAATCACCAAAGCATGAACAATTAAACAGTATTTCCCTCTATAACTATTTAGGTCTTATATTTGCATTGATATGTTACATCTCTTTTTTTAAATAAAAATGATGAATAATAGTGATGTCTAAATGATAAAATTTAGTCATTCAATAGTGTCTTTAATTCTCTTGACAAAGCAAGTAAACTTTGACACTCGATTTTTTTAGTGCCACTCAATATTAACGAGCAAGTGATTAAATTTTGAATGACATTTTCTTTTTCTTTTTTGGTATAATTCTTTTCTAAAATATGATCAACAATTTTATTTTGGAATTTTAAATAATGTTCATATTTATTTTTAATTCATAAATTAAATATGTGCAAAATTTTGCCTGATATCCAAACAAAATGGCAAGATGAATATCTAACAAAATTGAAGAATATAACTTTTATTGTAAGTTATGCAGCATGATAATAATTTTGCAAAGTTTTGAGGTGGTTTCCAGTTCCTGGTTCCACATGAAGGAGCTTGGGAGTTGCCAATCCATTTGAACAACAAGTATGAAGTTGAATAGACTGAAAGATCAACAGCTCTTCTTGGATCCATAAGAGAGATGAGGACACTGCCCGCAAGACTGGAGAGTCAAACAGGAAAATACAGAGAGTCATTGCTTACTGGAAAAGAAACTCATGAAGAGAATCCATTACAGGAATCAGTACCAGGTAAGGAAAACCTGAACTGTAATTGATAAGTTGCTGGAGGCTCAGTGTGGACAAGTGTGGGAGTTAAAAACTCCAGGGGGACACAGTCCTAGGGAACCCTTTACACTTTTGTGAGTTTTACCTCCTGGAACTCAACCAGTAGATATCGAAGAAAAATCTCCTTTTGCTTCTAGTAGGGGAAGAAGAAAAGGAACCACCTTAAAAAACATGAAAGTACTATGTTCTTTGAACAATGCCTGCCCTCAGGAGAAACTAGTTAATAACTGTTGGGCATTACTAGAGCTTAACTAATCTTGAGGAAGAAAAATTTCCAACTCTAGTCAGCTATAGCCTTCCACATGAGAGAAGGGTAATACTCAACTCTAATCCACTCTCGTCATCCTGTTCCATCTAAAAGGGGGAGGAAAAAACTGAGAAACACTTGTGAAGTTCACAGTCCAGAGGCATAGGCTTATTGAAGACTTTGACCTAATCATAGTACTATAGAATGCTTCCCCTCCCCTTAAAACTCATCACCACATTACTAAAGGCCTATTCATAGCAGTTCCTTTGACCTAGTACATCATGTCTGACTCTCAAAAAAATTACAAGGCATACTTAAAGGCAAAAAACAATTTGAAGAGACAGAGCAAGCATCAGAACCAGACATGTTGTAATTATAAGACAGGAATTTAAAAGATACCTGATCGATATGCTATAATGGATAAACTAGACATCATGTAATAAGAGATAGGCAATATAAGCAGAGAGGTGGAAATCCTAAGAAAGAACCAAAAAGAATACTATAGATCAAAAACACTATAATGGAAATGAATAATGTTTTTGATTGCCTCATTAATAGAATGGACATGGCTGAAGAAAGAAAAAAATCACTGAGCTTGAGGGTATCACAATAAAAACCACCCAAACTGAAAGGCAAAGAGAACAAAAACTGGGGAAAAAAATAACATAATATCCAAGGACTCTGGCATAAATACAAAATATGTAATATATTCATAATGGAAATACCAGAGGGAGAAAGAAGAGATAAAGAACAGAAGAAATATTTAAAACATTAATGACTGAAAATTTCCCCCAATTAACGTCAGATACCAAACTACAGATCCAGGAGGCTCAGAGAAAATCATGCAGGATAAGTGCAAACAAAAACAGAAACCAAAACAAAAAAACAAACAAAAACTGACAAACTACAGAGAATCAAAGATAAAGAAAAAATCCTGAAGGAAGTCCAAAGAAAAGGAAATCACTTCACCTGTAAAAGGAATAAAGATAAGAATTACATTTGAATTCTCAGAAACTATGCAAACAAGAAGAGAGTTGGGTAAAATGTTTAAAGTGTTAAGATAAAAAAACCTACCAACCTAAAATTCTACACCCTGTGAATTTGTCCTTCAAAAGTGAAGGAAAAATAAAGATGTTCTCAGAGAAACAAAAATTGAGGGAATGTGTTGCCAGTAGACCTGCCTTGCAAGGAGTGTTAAAAGAAGTTCTTTAGAGAGAAGGAAAATAATGTAGGTCAGAAACTTATATCTACATAAAGAAAGGAAGAGCATAAAAGAAGGAATAAGTTAAGGGAAATTTTTTTTTAATTTTATTTTTCTTATTCCTAATTGATCTAACAGATAATATTTTGTTAAAAATAATATCCACAATGTATTCACAAGTGACATTAGCAAGATGGCAGAATAAGAGGCTCCTGACTATCTCTCTTCCCACAGACCCACCAAATATACAACTACAAATGGACCAATTCCCCCTAAGAGAAAACCAGAAATGAGTGATTCCTACACATCAGGCAACTGAGGAAACAACTACATTGAAATGACACACACACACCACAAACAACAGTCCTGGCACAGCTCCTAACAATTGGGAAGAAACCCCCAAATCTCAGTTTCTCCTTGAGAAGTGAAGGGTTTGGGCCACACATCAAGCACCACAACTTTCATGGCTACAATCAGAGGGACTGGCTCCCAAATCACCTAACTTGGAGAAACAAGGGAACATGGCATTTGCAGGCCCCAGGACCACACTAAACAAAAAGGTGGCTTTTAAACTGAGCAGCAGGCACTTCCCATGGCTATCCCCCTGACCTCAGCACAGAAGAAGTAGGCAAAAACATCCAGCTCCCAATTTCTCCCTTGAAGGAATTGGACTGCACACTTTCTCAGGTGCTGCCTGAGAGTAAGTCTTCTAATCAGCGTGCACTGGGAACTGACTGGGATCCTCCAGGGTGCCTGAAAGAACATGTGGACACTTCCTCTGTCTTCTCCCCTGGTTTGTTCCAACACTAAAACCAAGTCTCCAGCTTCTCCCTGGAAGAAGCTTGTCCACATATCTAGTGCCCCAACTTTTACAGCTGCCCCACAAGGGCTAGGCTCCCAAATTACCTAACACAGAGAGCCTACGGGACTTTGCATTTGTGGGTCCCCCAGCACCACATTAAACAAAGAAGCAGTTTTTAAGCAAGTCTCATAGTTATCCCTCAGGCTCAGTGCAGAGAGATTAGGCAAGAACACAAGGCTCCCAGTTTCTTTTTGGAAGGGTTCTGTCTGCATACTTTCCCAGCTGCTGCCCAAGGGCCAGGCTTCTAATCAACCTGCATCTGGGAGCTGACAGAGCACATAATTAGTAGTCCTCCAGGAGCTTGAAGAGATGTGTAGGATCTTCCTGAGCCTTCTCTCTCTTGATTCACCCCAGCAATAAAATCAAATCTGTGGCTTCTCCCAGAAAGGAGTTTATCGACACATCTAGCCCCCTGATTTCCGCAGCTGCCACACAAGGGACTGGCTCCTGAATCACCTAGCTCTTGTTGGTGATGGGGATTGAAATTTGAGAGTCTCCTGAAACCACAGAGAACAAAGGTGCCATTCTACGTGTACATACAAGCACTGTCAGCAGCTATTCCCCAGTCTCAGCACAGAGTGAGTAGGCAAAAGCACCCAGGTCCCAGTTTCTCCCCACAGGGGCTGGACTGCAATATTTAATGTCTCAACTTTCCCAGCTACTGCCCTAAGGTCAGGCTTCCAATTAGCTTGCATGTGAGAGATGCAGGGCAGGGAATTAGTAGCCCTCTGGAAGCCAGAACAGGTGTGTGGGCATTTCCTCCACCTCTGGGGCACTGATGGGACTTGGCACACCCTAAGCACCTGGGAGCCAATTGCAGCAATGCAACTTGAGTAACATTACCTTTTTTCCAAAATCCTTTCTAGAGATTTTTTTTTTTTTTTAAGGCACTGGGCTATATATATATAGAATCCATTATTTTTGCATTTTTAAATTATTGAGATATAATTGATGTATATTACATTAGTTTCAAGTGTACAGCATAATAATTCCATATATGTATACAATGTGAAATGATTACAATATGTCTAGTTAGTATCCATCACCACTCATATTACCCATTTTTTTCTTGTGATGAGAACTTTTAAAATCTATTTTCTTAGCAAATTTAAAATAATCTCACTTATATGTGGAATCTAAAAAAGAATTATTGTCATATTTATCTGATGAATTTACTGTGGACGTCAGTGATGATCCAAGACATACACTTGGAAAAGACAGAGGAAAGCATATAAGGATAACTATTCTAAATTAGGCATCAGTGGTAGTAAGAGAATATTGTTTTACTCCTGGTAACATTCCATATCTTCACCACCACCAGAGGTAACATGGATTTTTACAGTGTGAACATTTAAAGGAAATTAAGAAAACTTGTAAAATATTGTTATCAAAGAAGTTTCAAAATATATTTCTTGAAAAGAAAGTTGAGATATTCCATCACTTTCCTTGTAAGGTATCACTGGCTTTATAGTTATATTAAATGTTGTTGCCAGGCCATTAGCCTTTGATTTTTAAGTCAAGTCACTACAGGGATAGTAAGAACCAAAAGGTATTCCTGCTCAGGGTATCAAACTATTAATATATCCTGTTCCTCACCTAAACCTCTCCTCATCCACATTAATCAATTTCCTGAATTAGAATCCAGTGAGTCTTCTTGGCTTCTTTCTTCTCACAGTGTGGCTGAATCTCTTATGAAGGTCTTTGAGGTTTTACTTGTTTGCTCCTGACTTTTTTCAGTGTTTACCCATTCCCAACTGATGCAATGATAATTTCACACCCTCGTGGTTTCTTGCCCAACTGTCATAACTGTTTAGCTAATTTCTCTGGCTCTAGTCTCTCTAAGGTAAATCCTTTCCTTAAACTGATCACAGAGTTCTCTTTCTATGACATTAACTTAATCATCTGTCATTTATTGTTGACTTTTAAAAATTAGGTATTGTTGACATTGTATTCTGAAGGGATACATTTTAAAATAGTATATGTTTCTGGAGATCATTTGAGTAGAGTCTCTGGAAAATATCCCATGATTATACCCTATTTTTAGCATCCCCAACTCAGTTTTAGACATGATGAAAAGAACAAATCTCTATGTATTAATTTATGGAAATCATGAGAGAGACTAGAACTGGAGATGGAGATGTTATATTACTTAGCTTACACAAGTTATATAAGCCATAATTGTGGATGAAGTCATGCATAAAATATGTAAAGTAAGGTCATACATGGACAAATATGAAATTTTAAGACCAGTTCTGATAGACATTGCCAATTAACCCCCAATATGCGTCCTATTTTTCTTTCCGGTAACAGAATTCCCCACAGTAAGTTTCAGCAAGGCATTTAGCTACCCAGATAAAAATTACATTTCTCAATCTCCTTTGCAGCTAGGTATGGACATGTGACTAAATTATGACCACTGGAATGTAAATAAAAGGGATATGTGTAATTTTCACATTACTTCATTAAAAAACTTTTTTCTTTGCCTTTTTTTCTTTTCTCTCTTTATCCCTTCCTACTAGCTGGATGTGGAAATGATGGTGAGTGATTTAGATAAGAAACATCCATGAGATACGTTAAACCAAGAAGATAAAGCAAAGATGAGTTGCTGAATACCCTTTGGAAAAACCTGCCTATCCACTCTGGACCACCACCAACTCCTGGACCATTCTGTGATGAACAAACACACTTCCAGGTTACTTGAGCCAATGTACTTTGGTCTCTCTGTTAGCACAGCTTAGCCTGGATTCCATCAAGAGTAACATCATATGGAAAAGAAAAATTGATGAAGATCTAAGCATTCAGAAAACTGAGGAAATCAGACTAGAATGCTTTCACGAAGGCCAAAAGAGAACAGAATTATACTGAGGGAAGAGTGGTCAGTAGTACTAAATAATGAAGAGATATTATATGAGATAAAATATTGCAAGTGTATATTGAGATATTGGTGGGATAAGAAAATTAAGGAACCTGTTAAAGACTAGGGAAACCTTCTGTGGGAAATGATAGTTAATAAGGAACACATGGAAAGTTTATCAAACTGGAAGGTACAAAATAAATTATGAATGTGTAGCACAACCTATCTGAAGAGTTTTGTAATTTTTTAATGAAATATTCAGCAGCCTCAATGTGGATTCCTATGTTAAAATCAAATATGTACAAGAGTATCAGTAACTTTCTGTCTCCACCAAAATTTTGATTGTATTTACCAGAGGACAGTAAAGCATAGAGTTTAAGGAATAGGTTCTGGATTTAAATCCTAGCATTTAATAACTTTATAAATTTGATAAATTATTTAACCTCTTTAAGTGTTAATTTCTTCATCTGTGAAATGTGGATAACACAGTGCCTGGTGATTACAATCAACTTTGCTCTGGTAACAACAACTCTCTCAATGGCCTAAAATCACAAACACTTGTCATGGACCTGCAGATTGCCTAGGACTCTGCTCCATTTGGATGTGCTCATCTTGGCCAGGTTCCACTGGGCTTGATTCTAGGCTGAGGTTAACTTCAGGTCTATTACAGATGGTTTTTCTTTTCAGAATCCAGGCTGAAGAAAGGACCACTATCTGAGATATATTCTCAAAAAGCAGAAAGTCTAGAGCCCAAGCGGAAATTGACACTGCCTCTAAAAAGCTTTTACTAGGACACAGCATTCTTTGCAGGCTTCCATTCCATTGGCCAAAGTAGGTCATACAGCCATGCCAATGGTGGGGGAAAGGACACTATAGCTGAAGTTAGTGTTAGATGATTTTATTTTTATTATTGCTATTTATAAAAATTTATTTATATTTTTGGTGGATATTGGTGTCTACATAGTATAGGAAATGAAGCAATACAACGAGGAAACTGAGAGGTTGGGGGAAAATGGATTATTTCAGAAATGTGATAGACTAAAAGAGTGAAGTCTATGTTTAAAGAGATACATATCATATTTTAGTATTTATATGAGTTCAAACCATTTATGGAATTTGGGTTTTGAAGTGGTGATAAGGTCATTGGCATTGAAGAAATCAAGGATATGTTAGATTGTATCATGAATAAATCAGGAACATGAAACTCCAGAGAGAAAAATATCTATAAAGTGAGTTCTAAAATCTGGACTAAATTAAGAGATTGATTCAGTGTGATAACTTTAAACTACCAAATATAATGACATGGAATAATATGAAACACACAGATGTAGGGTTTTTAAAATAAAAGTTTGGAGATATGTTTTAGAAATAGTACTAGAGAGTTTAGAAAATGACGAAAGTACACTGTTCTAGGCTTGATGACACAGTAAGAAAGAAAAGATGAAAGAACAAGAGAAAACAAAAGTAAATTGAGTATTAAGTGCTGATACTTTACTTCCCACACCAAGACATAAAAAGTTATTCCTTTGCTCTTTGATCTGTTGGTTCCCTTAGCCTGTATGGCTTGCATTGACCACCAAACTTTGGATGTGTCAACATAACAAATCTGGAAGCATAGTCTAGTTACATCCACTCATTCATAGTCATATATTTTATGTCCTTTGCATTGGTTATTTCCAGGTTGCTATTAAACTGAAGAGAATCATTCTCCTCAATTTTTGGACCCAGAGCAGCTCTTTGTGGTTTGACCTAGCTCACAGTCTTTTCCTTGATGTTGGATTAAAACCAGTTCTCACCTGAAGAGTCTCCAGAGAAGACAAGAATTTTTGTCTGCCTAGAGTTAAGAAAACAGTGGATAACTGAGAATAGTTTCTCTATTCTGAGAATAGGATGAAGTTACTGGGGTTATTTATGAAGAAACAGGAAATTCAGAAGCCTGCCTTCCTCCACACAGTATATAGTTAAAGGGGAAAGGGCTTCTAAAATGAATTTATTAAATGGGAGCATAAAAGAATTGTTTTTGAAAAGATTGTTTAAATTAATTTCAGCTTTAACACAAACATCATTGGAATGTATTTGCTCAAATTTTATGTTTTCATCTTCATTTTCCTTAGTCCTTTTTCTATTTTACAATTTCAAGATATCATGTTCTCTCCCTCTTCAATTCCTTATGTCATCATCACAAACTTTGCATTCTGTGAACCAATATGCAGAACTCCAGTGCTGTGTAGGTGCAATTGGCTCTGGAAGAACACGTTTCCTCCACATCTAAGTATGGATTATGTGAGGTCCACCTGTTGGTACTTATTAGGTACCATAAATATTTTCTGTCAAATGATCTGGAATGCTTTAAGTAGCGACTCACAGGGTAATATTTTTATGCAAATTCAAGCATTTCATTTATGAAAAAATCAGTTTTTCTCTGTATAATAACTTGCCAGACCATTTCATAGAAGTAGAGAAAGAGTGTTCTTGCATCTTAAATTATCAAGAGTGTTTAGATCCTAATTAATAAAGCTATTAAATTTGACATCATCACTTCATTGAATGCCAATTAACATAATGTCAATTAACACAATGGCAATTAACACAAATGCTAATAATGGTTTACTCATTTAGAATAAATTAACATTTGTATTTAATAATCACTTGCATATATATTTAGTAAAATTAATTAGTAGAGAAACAATTACATATATGACATATAGTTACTTTTATTTGTAATGATATCTATCTATTATTATCTATCTATCATTAGCTTCAAAACAAAACTGGATAATTAGAAGGTTAATTTTCAATACATTTCATATTACACCAAAGCCAGTAAAATGCTTTAGTCCAAGTTTACTTAGTCTGCCCTAATGATCATCTCAGCTTTTGGGACACATACCTGCTATTTTCCAAAGAAACTGCTTTCATGCTTTTACTTGGCTTCCAGGTGTCTAATGCAGAACTCATAAAGATTTCCTGTGATTCAACCCAAGACAGAAATATTGCTAAGCCATTCAATACTATCAATAAATTTCCTTTTCCATATATTTTCTAAACTCTTTTATAAGTTGATCCCAGCTCATTCTCTTCTCCTAGAATCATTTTAAAAACTAAACATATATAAATATTATAATTCAATTTACTGTATATTAACATATTTTCATATTTTAATTCAAACGCCAGTATAAATATTTTATGATCACTTTAAAAATGGCATTATGTATTCAAAATCTGCTTTCCTAAATGTTACTTATGACATTTTTTGACTTTTTTTCCCCAATGGATACTGAATCCATCGAAAATGACAGCCAAGTTCAAACTAAAATCCAATGCTATGTTCCATGCTGAAAAGTAAAATAAAATAGAACTCCTATGGATAGAACATAGGTATCATATACAGACTGACCTGGGTTCAAATAGGAGCTGAACCACATACTAGTCAGATGGCTGTAATCAAGTTCTTAAACCAAGTCTCAGTTTTTTCACCTTTATATTAGATCTAATATAACAGATATTATCCAGTCAATATTTGATCTTAAGTCAAGTTTTTAAAGTGTATTAAGAATCACGTTATTAACTATAGAAAAACTGTCAATTGTTTGTGAACTAGTTAATTTAAACCCTATCAGAAAATACGTCATAACAGATGCATAATTGTGAAATTTGTTCTCAGAATGTCATCATAAGAGATTAGATAATAGGTCTCTAACTGAGAACAAAAAGTAAAGAGTCAGGTCTTTTTTTCTTAACTTAAGAGAGGCCATACTTAAACATTCTAAAATTTGTAGTCTAAAGCCCCTTCTTTCCCAACCTGCTACACATTATCCTATTTTGTTTCCTTCAGAACACTAACTTCCAAGCATCTTGTTTCACTGCCCAGAGGATCATTTTCTGTCTCCCCACTAGAGGACCCAGAGAAGTTCATAGCATAGAGTACTCATTCAGCACATATTTGCTGAATGAATGAACTGTCTATGTCTTAAAAGGGGATCTACTTTTGTTCTCAAGTTTGTGAATTGAGCCATACACCATATGTACTTTACAAGTATCTGGTTGTTACACACAATGGAAAGGAGATAAAAGAAATTCTTATAAAGAACTCTTTGTGTAGTGAGTGGTTCACCCAAGAAAGTGAAAGTTATTTTGTCTTTTGGGACCTGACACACTTTGTGTGAATTTAATCATTTTTTTGTGTTGTATTGGTTTAAGCTATTTTTGTCACTTTATGGGCCTGCTGAGAACCACTAAGTTTAATTTTTTAAGGTAGAAATTTATAATGCCACTGCAATGATTTCTAGAAACTGCATTCTAATTGACTGGAGTAAACTCTATAAATGTGAATAAGATCTGCTGGAATAAAGAAAGAAGATTGGTGTGCTTTGGAGAGTAAATAAAAGTAAGCCTTCCCCTTCAACCTCCTGCTTCCTCGCCTCCCCCGACCCCTACCCACCTGTCTCCCACACCTTGTAAATTCTGGCTGAATAAAAGCTGAGAGGAATAAACAGCATGCTTTTGGGATAGTCATTTTTATCATGTTTACTTGAGAGAACTTGAAAAATCAAGATGGATAGTAACACTTTATTAATGAAGCAATCATCATTTAAAATTCCTCAGTGGTTACAAATCTTGAAATGTATCACCAATTTAGTCTTATATTAATATCTTATTTAATTCCATTAAAACTAATTATAATTCCTTGTAACAGCCCCAAGTAATTGTTTTTATTTCTTACAATTCTTAGCTCAGCTGCAGCTCAATGCACCTATAGTATCTGCTTGGCTATTTCTTAGTCAAGATATAGATTTTCTAATCTTTCCTAATAAACTACCCCACTTCATAACTTCAATAGTTCTCCAGTATCTATGAATTTCATCTATTTTTCCACAAATTTAACTTTTTTCAGGAACTAAAGGAATTAAAAAAAAAGAACTATTAATTTCTTCTCTATTAAATGAAATATATTATTCTTTGTACTCTGGATTAAGGTGTGACTTTTTGTTTCAATTCTGCTCTTATAAATGACCCTTAAATGATGTCCTTATTTTTGGAAATTTCTAAGCATTTTTAATTTCTAGATTTTCATTTTATGAACCTACTTATTTGCCTCCATTTAAGCACCCAGTGCTTGAATAAAGATAGTACTAAAGATAGTACCCAGTGCTCAATTAAGATTTTTTTGAATGTAAACTCTTTGCTACTAATAGCCTAGTTCAGCTAAAACTTTTTTCATTTGTATTATAGCAGAGACAATTAACAGTTCCATAGAGTGCTCAGTACAATGAGAAAATAACAAAAACCACCAAAACTATCACACCAGAGATAAAGAATAGACACAAAAGTTTACAGAAAGAAACAAATAGGTCAGTTTCAATAAAACAAGGAAAAATATGACATCAGATTGGGCAATTGTAACACCAGATATTAGAAAACAACAAAATAAAACTTCAATGATTCTGAGGGGTCATAATTTTTATCCTAAATTTCTACACCCAGAAAAACTATAAGTGAATTTTGAGGATATAATTAAAACATTTTCATAAATGTGAACACTAGAAATATTTATTTCCCATTCATTCCTTCTTAGGATGTCCTCAAGCAAAATAAAGAAGAAAAAACATGCAACCCAGTAAAAATAAAAGAAAATAAATAATGGATAGAAAAGTATTGAAAGAAAGTTGTCTTTGCATCAAAGGAACCCTTAGAGGTCAACCAGCCATACTGGAGCAGAAGCATCTTGGAAATGATGGTTACTTAACAGACTATCTGATATACTGAAACACTTGGGAAAAATTAGGATATAATAATGGATATTGAGAGCAAGAGAATAGCAAAGCATTTAAAAACTCTGGAGTGGGGAAGATGAAACCGAGCAGGATGCTGTGGGGCCATCCTGGATACAAATCCTTTCCATGTCCCCCATTTCTTGTTTGTGGGAACTAGGCTTCCTTCAGCCTCTTTGACCTTCCCTGTGTTCCAAAGGGCAGATGCAAACTGTTGCTAATCAGAAAAGTGAGGGACTGCAGAAACAAAGGAGGAGCAATTAAGAAACAATAGTGCAGTGATAAAGCAGGGTCCTGGTTAGTCCTCAAGGGATTTTATATATATCTTTGAGTTCTTCTGCAGGAACAGGTCCCCGTCCAGGGGTGAGGATGATAACCTCAGGCTGAGCACAGGAGTCCTGGAGCACTGCCCTGTTACCTCACCATTGACCAATCAGAAGAAAGTCTGCACAAAATGGAAGATAACAAAGACTCTGAACCCCTCCCCAAATAATTAACTGCTATTAACTTACCCTTTCTCCCTTTAAAAACTTTCATGGTTAAACAGAATCTTCGGAGTTTTTTCTTGGACATGAGTCCACTTTCTTCCCTGGTTGCTGGCCTCCTGAATAGATCAATCTTTTCTTCCCAACCAACACTTGTCTTTCAAGTATTGGCTTTCAGACAGCAGCAGTTGAACCTGAGTTCGGTAACAAAGATATTAATATAATTATATTAAAATATTTGAATTTACAGCAAATGGTATTTGCATATGTAAAATTATATGGGAAAGGATAAGTTGAGGAGACTTAAGAGAGCTGTTTTTAGTAAAATGAGAAATCATTTTCTAATTTTTAACCTCAATAAATATACTTTATAAGAAGAAATAAGGCTTTGGAGTGCAGTACTGGAAGAAGAAGTGAGGTAGAAAGCTATAGGTTTTCATTATAGACTGTCCCCCCCGAATTACAATGTTTTGACTTAAGATTTTTCAACTACATTGGTACCAATATGATACACAGTCAGTAGAAACTGTACTTTCGATTTTAAATTTTGATCTTTTCCCAGGCTAGCAATGATACTCTCTCATGAAGCTGGGCAGCTGCAGTGAGCCACAGCTTCCAGTAAGCCATTCGATCAGGGGGATAAACAACCTACACACTTACAACCATTCTGTTTTTCACTTTCAGTACAGTATTTAATAAATCACAGGAGATATTCAACACTTTATTATAAAATAAGGTTTGCATTAGATCATTTTTCCTGAGAGTAGGCTAATGCAAATATTCTGAACATGTTTAAAGTAGTCTAGACTAGGCAGTGATGTTTGGCAGATTAGGTTATTAAATTCATTTTTGACAAACAATAGTTTCAACTTATGATAGGATTTTGGACATATAACCACACTGTAGGTTGAAGAAGATCTGTATTATCCTTTTAGGAATTGTAGAGGCATAATTCTAAGATGACCTTCAATGTACCTCACCCCTTATCTCCTGGAAAAACTTGTGAATATGATGAGGTAGCCCTCTCATGATTCTGTTATTTTATACTAAAAAGAGGATTTTGAATATGTAAGTAGGGCTTTGGAATTGGGTAGTGGGTGGGAAATGGAAAATTTTTGAGGACCATAAGAAAATCCTAGATTGTCTTGAACAAACTGTTAGTAGGAGTATGTATTTTAAAGATACTACCAGTGAACTTACAGAAGGAAGGGCAGGAAAAGCATGAAGAAGAAATACTAAATCACCTTTGAGAAATCCTAAATCACTGGATATAGACTGTTAGTAGAAATCTGGAGGGACATGGTTAACAAGGGCTCAAAAGGAAGTAAGGAAGTAAGGATTGGAAACTGGAAGACAGGGGATCTGTGTTACATGGTAAAAAAAAAAGCTTGGGGAAATTTTCTACTATGTTTATGTGGAAGGCAGAACTTATATGTGATAAATTATTATAATAAATATTGACCTGAGGAGATTTCTAACTAAAACGTTAAAGGTGTGGCCTAGTTTTGGTTTGGTTTTGTTTTGTTTTTTTGCTTATATAAAATATGAAAAAATAGAGATAAATAGAAGGAGGAACTGTTAAACAAAAGGCAAACCAGCATGTGATGATTTAAAAGATTTTCAGTCTATCCATATGGCAAAAATTAAGTGGTTGCTTTAAATGGCATAGGGAAATAAATGAAGGTATGACTGTACAACCTTTTTCTAAAAACTCAAAAAGATCATAAGATCAATCTGTACAGTGGCAGAAAGGCTCATTCAAGAGATTAAGGCTGTGTTTCACAGATCTTCTCATTTCAACCAGAGGACCTCCTCAAACTTAAGGTCATTATTCCTCAGCCATCTCAGCAGGAGTTCAAGATAAAGAAGGGATTATCCCCAAAAGATTTGTGGGTGTGGCTTTTATTTAATGGATTGGAATTTGGTAAAGTTTAGACAAAAAACTGCAAAATTTTGTGAAGTTTTCATCAGTAGAAACACTGCCAGCTTGGAATTAAAGGGGGGAAAAGAGTACAAAATAAAAGGGGGCTGTTGGGCTTCTAAAACCTACTGGCAGGAAGCAGGCTGATAAAACTACTCAGTTACAAACAGTTGTTGTTATTCATGGACAAGGAAGAATGATGCAGCAGATGGAGCCAAGAGTCCAGAGGGGGAAAAGAAAAGCCAAGAGGATGGAGTTAAAAGACACAGAGGAAGATTATTCCAAGCCCTTGAATCCTAATGAAGGAACTCCAGCTGAGTTTACTTGACTGGATTTCAAAATCTGCTTTGGACTGGTAACTCTTTTACCTTCTATCTTCCCACTTTTTAAACCAGAATGTCTTTTACTGTTATCCCACACCTGTTACACCAATATATGTTGAAGATTTAGGGGCAAATCTGTAGTTACACAGGTTCAAAGATTTTTAAATATTGTGCCCCAGAATGCATTAAACACAAAGACTCCTCCAAAATGGGTTATAGAACTTAGATGATGAGATTTAGATTTAGATGAAAAGATTTGAACTTGAGCTGATCCTGTCATGGGGTTCTTTTTGGGGACCTAGAGATGGAGTGAATGTATTTTGCTTGTGGGACAGATGTGGAATTTTAGGGGCTGGGGATAATTGACATCTTTATAATATCGTCTTCTCATCCAAGAGAATGAAATATCTTCCAAAAATTTTATTAAAGTTTTCCAATTCTGTACATAAGGCTTGTATCTTTAGGGTTAAGTTCATTCCTGTATATTTTATAAAGAATTTGTTGTTTTAGTTGTTATTTGAAAGGAATCTTAATATTTATTATATTCTATCATTTATTATTTTATTGTTTATATAGAAATATGCTAACAAGATTGATAAATAAATCTTATATACAGTAACTTTCCTAGACTTACTTATTAATTCTTATAATTTGCAGGTTGATTCCAAAGGTTATCTGAAGTGTCAATATATGATCTTATCATCTGAAAATATGAGTTTCTCTTTTTAAATCCTTACATGACATTTTTCTTTTTCTTTGTTTGTAACATTGGCCAGGATCTTTAGTCCTAAATTTAATAGTAGTGATATTTATGAGGATCTTTGTCTTATTCCCAAGAATAAATATATAACTCAACTTCAAATATGAAGTTGTCAATTGTTTGGGGATATATAAAATTAACCAAGTTAAGAGCTTACTCTACTTTTCAGTTTTCTAAAAAAAAAATCATAAATGGGTGCTAAATTTTCCAAACGCTTTTTTTGATAATTGAGGCAAACATACCTTTGAATATTAATATGGTGAAATATACAATAATACACTTTTGGAGATTTAACTCTCCTTGTCATCTTAAGAAAAAAACTTCTTAATCAAGATGTATTATTTAATATTTGCCAATACTTAATTTAAGATTTTACATTTAATGTTATAAACTTTTAAAGAATATTTACTTTTTCACCATTTTTTCTTTATTCTGGAACAAACTGAATAAGGTGGCAATTAACTATTCACTAAAAATTTATTAGAACATGTTAATAATAAAAACATGTAACAGTGTTCTTTACTATTATTCAGATTTCTTCCAGTAAATTTTATATGACCAATTTAGAATTTTGTTATACGATATCTTGTTTCATCTATATAGTTATTTTAAAAACATGGTAATTTTACATTTTCTTTGTATCTGCACTTACTCAAAATTTTTTATTCTCTATTATGTTCATTTTTATTTTTTCACTCTTCTTTCTTTGATCCTTCTAGCTAAAATTGTGTGCCCTGTATTGATTGCTTAAAAAAATTAGTTCTTTAAAAAAAAATGTTCTTTAGTACTGCTCACGTTCTCTGTTTCACTGATTTTTGCACTTTGTTTTATTATTCCCTTTATTTGCTTTTTTGTTTGTGCTTTTTCCAAATTCCTGAGGTAAATGCTAAGCTTGTTTGCTTAACTAGTTTGCTTGTTACTTTACTCTTTTCCTGAAAAATACATGTAAAGCTATAAAATTCTCTCTAAGAACTGTTTTTGCTTTTTTCATTGTAATATTTTCACTACCTGTTAATTCTACATGTTATATAACTTATTTTCTAATTTATTTAGAACCTAAAGTTTGTTTAGTAATATATTACTTAATACTAAACATGTAAGAATATGTTTAGCTCTCCTTGGTATAATATCAAATATTATATCACTGTGGTAAGAAAAATATTCTGGTGGCATTCACCTTTTGGAATTAATTGAGACTACTTTTGTAGCTTGATAGAAGTTCTATTTTTAAAAGTTCTCCAAGCGTTCAAAAATAATTTGTATTCCATGTTGGTATCAGAGGGGAAAAACATTTTTTTTTATCTTAAGTTTCCAACTCTTACTCATTTTTTTCTTCCTTCTAGTAGAATTATTTGATATATGACTTAGTTTGAAACAACTAATCTGTTGCACAACTTATTCATTCTGTCATCTAATACATATACTGTGGTATTTACTTCTATTTCTCATATCAAATATTTGTAATTATTACTTTTTAAATAACTTCCTACTCATATATTGTAAATATCTTTCATATTTAGTTAAGTATATCAATGATCTTTCTTTTAAATTATTGCTTTATCTATATCATTGATTCTTTTGCAGTTGATATATTTTGTTTATGTCCTCTTTCTTTTAGATTGGTTTTACTCTTCCATTACCTAGTCTTTTGACCTCTGATTTTTTTAATTTCTTTTGGAGTAATGTTTCAGGTATGACCAATGTGTGTATCCTCCAGGTGTCTTAGATTACTTATAATATATAAACACAACTAGTCAAAAACCAAAATCATTATCTATGCTGTTCCTCATCTTCTGAATAATTTTTTTCCCCTTTTCTGTTTTTCCTATTTTGGGAAATTTTACCAACTTTTCTTCATCCTCTTTTTTTGAGGCATAACGTTGGGGACTCCTAGCCTCTTCTTAAATTTAAAGAGTTCTGATCATTCTCTTTAATAAGTCTCTTTGATAAGGAGAATTGAGAGGAATGCTGAAGAGCTTAACTGCTCTGACCACTCCACTAGTCCACTCCAGTAGTGGACTAATGACTCCACAGTCATTCCACCAGATAATTTAAGGTAGGGATTTATACTGTTAGAAACAGGCAGCTACAGGAAGAGTAGTTTCCTTAATTTGTAATCCACCAACCAAACTGGTGGGATGGCAGATGTTGGAGAGGGAGAGTAGTAGAGAAGTGAATCCCAGAGAGCAAGTGATCTTCCCACACCAGTTTCACCAAATCCTCAATAGTTTTTCTTACCTTAAATAACTTCAGTGACACTGGGCTCTCAACAGTGCAGAGATGGGGCAGTACTTGTTCCATAGCAACGGGAGAGAAAGTAAGAGCAGACCTTAAAAGCTTCCCTCCCATCTATGTTCCCTCTAAAACCTCTAGTGAAGGTTAGCACTAGGCTGTAGCTCTCCACAGAAGGATATAGAGCTCCCTAGCAGTTCACCTTAGCTTTCAGCCTCCCCAAATATTTCTCAGGGTTTTTTAGTTCATTTCTTTTATCCATAATTCTATCTTGTCTTTGTACTTTCTAGAGTGTTGATTAGGACAGGAGAAAGCCTGTAGCTGATGTTGCTTCCCACCTTAGGAAACAAAAAGGATGAATTTTGTCCTGAAGATTATGAGGAGTTTTTAAAAATTCTAAATATCAGAGCAATCAATTCAAGGTAATATGTCAGAAATGTCATCTAGTAGCCATTTGCTGTAAGTTTTAGGTAAAGAAGGGACTATGGAAACTTGAGACAAGGAAACCGATTAGGCAATGTTCACAATATATTGGGTGAAAAGTAAGCGTCCTGGAAATAAGAAGAGCTGACAGATTTATAACAGACTTATCAAAGAGAATGACCAAAACTCTTTAAATTTAAGAAGAGGCTAGGATTCCCCAACATTTCTCCCCAAAAAAAGAGGATGGAGAAAAGTTAGTAAAATTTCTCAAAACAGAAAAAAAGGAAAAGGGAAAAAAATTGTTTAGAAGATGAGGAACAGCATAGATAATGATTTTGGTTTTTGACTAGTTGTGTTTACATATTTATCAGTAATCTAAGTACCATTTTTGCTATAGAGTAATAAAGAATAGGAAAGAAATCAACAAGTAGTTATTGAAGACAAGGTCTTCCAGAATGTTTCATGCATATAGAATGCTAAGTACAATGGAGGGATAGAACAGTGGCTTCCAAACTTTCTTGGACATCATAATCTCTGGAACATTAAAAGAGAAAGAAAAAAACACAAGGAAGAAAGGATGAAAAACAAAAACCATGCATGATTTAACCCTCAAGGTTCTGATTAGCTGTACATCAGATTAGCTGGGTATCTGATTTTTCTTTCAGAGTTCAGAAGGTGATCCTAATATGCAATCAGGTTTTGGAACCATTAGGGGTAGAGGAACTGTAATACAGTGTGCACCAATTTTAGGATTCATTCTACCTACTATGTGGAACTGAGTACCTTGAATATAGTATTTCTCCACTACATTCATAAAATGAATGACAGAAAAGTAAAGTTCAAGAAAAAAGTAATACACAAGATCAAATGTAATATCTGTGGAACTGAATGATTCCTGACTGGATTTGAATTTGTTTGAGTTTATATGTATTGTTTGTTGCTATTTACTCAGGCAGGGTAGTTGTACATCCTAGTTTGAGTCTCTCAGTCAAAGGGAAGACAATGAGGAGGTAGAGTGGAAGAGAAGTGTTTCCTTGTTTTACATGGTCTTGTTTACATGAAGTGAAGCCTAGGTAAGTTTTTCAAAATTTAGTTTGTATATCTTATAATTTTTTGATGTATAGTTGTTTTATAATATTATATTAGTTTCAGGTGTACAGGATAGTGATTCAGTATTTTTACAGATTATATTCCAAAGTTATTACAAGATAATGGTCATAATTCCCTATGCCATGCAGTATATCCTTGTTGCTTATCTACTGTATATACTAGTTTGCATCTCTTAATCTCATATGCCTAATTTGCCCTTTCCCCATTCCCTCTCCCCTTTGATAACCACTAGTTTGTTTTCTACATCTGTGAGTCTTATTCTGTTTTGCATATACATTTATTTGTATTATTTCTTAGACACCACTTATTTCACTAAGCATACTATTCTTTAGGTCCATCCACATTGCAGCAAGTGAAAGAATATCATTATTTTTTATGGCTTACTATTCCACGTATATAATATATGTACCACTATATACACACATACACACACCACATATTCATTCATTTGTCTGTTGATGGGCACTTGGGTTGCTTCCATATCTTGACTATTGTAAATAACATTGCTACAAACATTGGGATGCATGTATCTTTTTGAATTAATGTTTTCATTTTTTTCTGGATACATACACAGGAGTTGAATGTCTGGATCATATGATAATTCTGTTTGTACTTCTTTTAAGGAACCTCCATACTATTTCCCATAGTGGCTGCACCAATTTACATTCCCACCAACACAGTAAAATATTCACTTTTCTCCAAATCCTCTCCAACATTTGTTATTTGTAAACTTTTTGATAATAGCCATTCTGACAGGTGTGAGATGATATCTTCTTGTTGATTTGATCTGTATTTCTCTAATAATTAGCAATGTTGAATATATTTTCTTTTGCCTATTAGCAATTTCTATGTCTTCTTTGGCAAAATGTCTATTCAAGTCTTCAGCCTATTTTTTTTGGATTGGGCTGTTTGTATTTTGATATTGTGTTGTATGAGTTGTATATATATTTTGGATATTAACTCCTTGCAAATATTATTTGCAAATATTTTCTCACATTCCATAGGTTATGTATTGCTTTGTCAATGGTTTCCTTCACTGTGCTAAAGCTTTTAGGTTTAATTGCATTCCATTTGTTTATTTTTGCTTGTTTTTTTTCTTTTGCTTTAGAAGACTGATCCAAAAAAATATTTCTATGATTTATGTCAAAGACTGTTCTGCCTATGTCCTCTTCTGGGAATTTTATGGTTTCTTTTCTTACATTTAGGTCTTTAATCTATTTTAAGTTTATTTTTGTTTATGGTGTGAGGGAATGTTCTAATCTCATTCTTTTATATGTATCTGTCTACTTTTCCCGCACTAATTCTTTAAGGGACTGTCTTTTCTCCTTTGTATATTTATGCCTCCTTTGTTGTAGATTAATTGCTCATAGGTGCATAGGTTTATTTCTGGGCTCTCTATTCTGTTCCATTGATCTATGTGTCTGTTTTTGCACCAGTACTATGCTGTGTTGATTACTGGTTCCATATGAATTTTAGGATTATTTGCTCTAGTTCTGTGAAAAATGTAATGGATAACTTGATAGGGATTGCCTTAAATCTGTAGATTGTTTTGGGTAGTATGGCCATTTAAACAATATTAATTCTTCCAATCCAAGAGCATATAAATATCTTTACATTTATTTTTATCATCTTCAATTTCCTTCATCAATGTTTTATAGTTTTCATAGTATAGGTCTTTCACCTCTATGGTTAAGTTTATTCCTAGGTGTTTTATTCTGTTTGATGTAATTTAAAATGGGATTTTTAAAAGCTTCTTCTTTCTGATATTAATCAGGAAAGAAAATGTTAAAATATTTTATTGTATAGAAACACAACAGATTTCTGTATATTAATCTTGTATCCTGCAACTTTGCTGAATTCATTTATTAGTTCTAGTAGTTTTCTGGTGTACACTTTAGTGTTTTCTGAAGTATTGTTTCATCTACAAATAGTGCCAGTTTTACCACTTTCCTTTCAATTTGGATGCCTTCTAATTCTTTGTTTTGTCTGATTTCTGTGGCTAGGTCTTCCAATACTGTGTGTAGTAGAAAGGATGAGAGTGGGCATCCTTGTCCTGTTCCTGAACTTAAAGGAAAGGCTTTCAGCTTTTCACCATTCAGTATGATGTTGACTGTGGGTTTGTCAGAAATGGGTTTTATTGTGCTGAGATATGTTCCCTCTATACCAACTTTGATGATAGCTTTTATCATGTATGGATGTTGAATTTTGCCAAATGTTTTCTCTATGCCTATTGAGATGATCATGTGACATTTTCCTTCCTTTTGTTAACGTGGTGTATCACATTGATTTGCAAATGTTGATCCATTCTTGTGACCCTGGAATAAATGAAAGTTGATCATGGTATATGATCTTTTTTATGTATTGTTGGCTTGGGTTTGCTAATACTTTGTTGAGGATTTTTGCATCTATATTCATCAAAGATATTGACCTATAATTTTCTTTTTCTTGTAGTGTCTTTGGCTGGTTTTGGTATCAGGGTAATTGTGGTCTCGTAGAATGAATTTGAGAGTGTTCCATCCTGTTCAATTTTTGGAAAAGTTTGAGAATAATAAGTATTAGTTCTTCTTTTATATTTAGTAGAATTCCCCTGTAAAGCCATTTGGCCCTTGAATTTTATTTGCTGGGAAGTTTGTTGTTGTTGCTGTTGTTTTATTACATATTTAAGTTCACTGCTAGTGATCAGTTCGTTCAAATTGTCTGTTGCTTCTTGATCCAGTCTTGGCAGGTTGTATGTTTCTAGAAGTTTGTCTATTTCTTCTAAGTTGTCCAATTTATTGGCATGTAACTCTTAGTAGTATCCCCTTATAATTTGTTGTATCTCTGTGTATTGGTTGTTGTTTCTCTGCTTTCATTTCTTTTTTTGTTTATTTGGGTCCTCTCTTTTCTTCTTGGTGAGCCTGGCTAAATGTTTATCAGTTTTGTTCATCATTTCAAAAAAACAGTTCTTGGTTTCATTGATCTTTTCTACTGTTTTTATTTTGTTTTGATCTCTATTTTATGTATTTCCTCTCTGATCTTTATTATTTCCTTCCTTCTGCTGACTTTGGCCTTTGCTTGTTCTTTTTTCTAATTATCTTAAGTGGTAGGTTGGGTTGTTTATTTGAGATTTTTCTTGTTTCTTGAGGTATGCCTGTATTGCTATAAACTTCCCTTTTAGAACTGATTTTGCTGCATCCCATAGATTTTGGAGTGTTGTGTTTTCATTTTCATTTGTCGTAAGATTTTTTTTATTTCTTCTTTAATTTCTTCACTGACCCATTAGTTTTTTAGTATCATGTTTTTTAATCTTCACGTTTCTGCTTTTCATATTTTTCTTTCTGTAGTTGATTTCTAGTTTCATACCATTTCTAGTTTCAGAAAAATGCTAAATATAATTCCTTTCTCCTTACATTTGTTGAGACTTGCTTTGTGGGCCTAGAATGTGATCTATTTTTGAGAACATCCCATGTGCACTTAAAAAGAGTGTATATTTTGCTACTTTTGGATATAATGTCCTATAGATATCTATTAAGTCCAACTGGTCTGTCGTGTCATTTAAGCCCACTGTTGCCTTATTTATTTTCTGTCTGGATGATCTGTCCATTGATATAGGTGGGGTGTTAAAGTTCTCTACTATTATTGCTTTATTGTCAATTTCTTCCTTTTATGTCTGTTAGCTTTGCTTTATATATTAATATGCTTCTGTATTGGATGCATATATGGTAATATCTTCTTGTATTGATTTCTTTATCATTATAAAATACTCTTCTTTGTCTTTTTAAATAGTCTTTGTTTTAAAGTCTATTTTTTGTTTTAAAGTCTATAACATACTCTATATGAGTATTGCTACCCCTACAGATAAAGTGATACAGAAGAACTCACAAGTGATCTGATTGGAAATTGTCCAATCAGAACAGCAGAAAGAAAAACAAATTTAAAAATAAATAAATAAAAGCAACTTAAGAGCTCTCTGTGATAACATATACATCTTATAAATTTTAATGCTTCATATATTCTGCTACTATGGTTTTTCTCAGTCTTAGCTTTTGACATTTTAAGTCTTTGTCTTTCTCTCATTTGGTGTTATCATTTTAGAGGAAAATAGAAGCTACCACTGAGCTGCTAAAAATTATGCCATTTTAATTAAAAACCTAAGCATTGATTTGGAATGACCATATTAATCTCTCATAATTATATTCACTTTTTAAATCTTTTATTGTTTATTGTCTCCTTCACCCAGTTCCATTTTAATAAATCATTCCACTTCCTTGGCTTTAAAAATACAACTCAACAGAGTAAGCAGATTTTCTAATTTCCTCTGGAATGCAAGTTATGCATCCTGCTTGTTTACATTCATTTCAATATGAGCCAAGTACTTTGTTATTTTCTATTTGTCAATAAGTGATTCAACAAGGTCTTCCTGAATTCCAAGCTATCCACTTTCCTTGCATTTTTCATGTTAATGACAGATTTTTTTTAAATGAGTTGAAGCTTTAAGCCTTTTTGTGAGTCATTAATTTTACACACCTTGTGATTTATCAAGTGCTCTATATTCCTTGGTGTTACTGACTACAAAAGAATTAGGACTAAAAATCTGTCCTGCTGGGTTTTGCCCTGTAAACTTTACTAATGCTATGCTTTATTTTGATTCCCTTTTCTGCATTTAAGACTGCTGTAATTCATTTCTTTAACAATACTCAAGTTGCTGGAAAGTCCATTTTTTTAATACATACATTTTTAATTTAAATAAACTTCTAAAAATTTTAGAATACTTCAAGTGTTTTTAATGGCCCAAATACAAGTCTTTAATTTCAGAATATGAAAAGAATTTTATCTCCTTCCTAAAATATTTTTCTCATGCAATATACTAGGGAATAGAGGTTTTGAAATTTTAAAATATATTAGTATCTCAAATTTTTTGTGTATAATAACATGTCAAACATTTTATATGCATACTCACATTTCATACCATCTCAGTGATGTTATTACCACTCTTTCCAGATTCAGAAACCAAGGCACAGATTGGTTGTGTCACTTACCTATGATAAAATAGGTATTAGGTATATTTTGCTTAAGTAAAATACAACTAGAAAACCAAATACATAAAACCCATGGAAAACCCTCCTTTTTAAAAATAGAATGTATATAATAGAAGGATTCCTACTCAACCCTCATGGATATGGCCTAAAATCCCCTTTGCTACCTCATTTCTCATAAATAGAAATTGAAAATTCTTTGCTATTTTGTTTAACTATGTACAGTAATATTTTTCTCTGACATCACTTTGTCACATAATCACTTATTTTAAAACTTAAAAGACTTACTATAATTTCCAGTTTCCTAATGAATCTTTAAATATATTTAGGTAAATGTAGGAGAGAATACGGAACAGGAAAAGTGGCAAGATAATACTTGGAGGAAGAATATGGTGCACAAAGTTAGACACTAAGTTTCTTTGAATTATTTCTACAAAATTGTCACTTCTTATCTTAATTCTTTGAAGAATCATGTCATTTTTTTAGTTTCCAGAGAATTAGCAGATTAGAATTGAAAACAAAACAAAACCCAAAACAAACAAACAAACATTCCCAGGAAATTCTAAGACACACATTAATTTGTGGTTCTCTTTGGTTCTCTCCTCTCTCTCTCTTTTTTTCCCCCTTTGCCTTAAAGATACCTTCAAAACATTCAGGTTAACTTAAAAATAGTTCCCTCCTTTAATTTTTAAAATTTTTTCTTTATTCTTTCTTTTTGTTTGTTTCTTTATTCTTTTTTTTTTTTTTTTGGCTGCACCACATGGCATGTGAGATCTTAGTTCACCGACCAGACATCAAACCCATGCCCCCTGCAGTGGAAGCACTGAGTCTTAACCATTGGAGCACCAAGGAAGTCCCCAAAATAGTAGCTCCTTGACTTTAGTGTGAGTTGTGGAAAAACTCTTGATTGTCTGTATTTGGAAATTCATCATGAACACGTTTGTTTTATCACTTCTCAATTACTCCAGTTTATCTTTCATGCCAAATTTGCAATTAAATTGCTTTGTTTATAATCACTGTGGATGCCCTTATGTGTAAATAAAAAGTTATTTTATAGTTCTAATTCCTAAAAAATCTTCTATTTCTTAAAAAAATCTCTCCTTCTGAATGTTTGATTTGCATCAGTAGAGTTGATTGTATACATTTTCTTTTTTATTCAGTGAATATGGTGAATTATATTGACTGATATTCTAGTGTTTTAAACCAAACTAGTGTTCCTAAGATAAACTCTATTTTATCATAATGTATTTATACTCTTTCTATATTACTGGGTTAGATTTGCTAGTATTGTATTGAGGTTTATCAAGAATATTGGTGTGCAGTTTCCTATTTCCTATAATTAATTTGTCATGTTTTGCTATTGTGGATATACTAGGAAATGTTTTCCCTTCATTTTTCTAAAGAAATTTGTGTTCGATTATTTTTTTTAATAAATGTTTGAAAAATTGACTAATTTAGCCACAAGAACCTGAAATTTTCTTTTTGGGAAGGTTTTGATTAAAATTTTAGTTTATTTGTTTACTTATGATTGGGCATTTGGAAATTCTACTTTGTCTTGTGTCTGCTTTGGCAAGTGAAGGGTTTTATTGTTATTGTTTGTTTGTTTTAATGTCCATTTTATGTAAATTGTCGAAATGATTGGTATAGGTCTATTCATATTATTCCCTTATTATCCTTTTAACAACTTGGGGAGATGGGTGATAACCTTCAAAAATTGTGTTTATCAATAATTTGTGTTTTCTCTTATTTTTTGATAAGTTTTGCTAAGGGTTTATCAACTTAGTAATCTTTACAAAGAAACAATTTTAGTGGGTAATTCTGTTGATTATTTTCTATTTTATTCATTTCTGCTTTTATCTTTTTCTATATTTTCTTCTACTACTTCGATGGTAACTGTACTTTTTTTTAAAAGTCTAGTTTCTTAAGGTAGTTTAGATAATTAAATTTAAGTCTTTCTGTTTTCTAACATAAGCACTCAAAGCTATAAGTTTTCTTCTTGACAGTCATTAAGCTGTTTCTCACAAATTTTAATATGCTACATTTTTATTGTTATTCAATTTGATATATTTTGCTAATTTCTCTCATGATTTATTTTTGGCCTAAAGGTATTTTTATATATTAGAAGGTATTTTTAAATTTCTACAAATGTGAGGATTTCTAGATATTCTATTGCTATTTATTCCTAACTTCATAATGTTCTGATCAGATAACTTTTTAATATTTCAATCTTTGTAAATTTGAATTTTCTTTTATTGCAGAGATTATGCCCCTCTTGGTGATTATTCTATGTACACATAGCATACTGCAAACCAGGCTATATTTTAAAATATATTTCTATGAGGTAAATATTTGTTTGAAAGCTATCACATTAGTTCTTGGAGTCTCAAAATTTGATGCACAATATACTCCTTGAAAAAATGGTTAGAGATAGCCTCATCCAACAGAGGGCAGACAGCAGAAGAAAGAAGAACTACAATCCTGTAGCCTGTGGACAAACCCACAGCAAACATCATTCTCAATGGTGAAAAACTGAAAACATTTCCTCTAAGATCAGGAAGAAGACAAGGATGTCCACTCTCACCATTATTATTCAACATAGTTTTGGAAGTCCTAGCCACAGCAATCAGAGAACAAAAAGAAATAAAAGGAATACAAATTGGAAACGAAGAAGTATAACTGGCACTGTTTGCAGATGACATGATACTATACATAGAGAATCCTAAAGATGCCACCAGGAAACTACTAGAGTTAATCAATGAATTTGGTAAAGTAGCAGGATACAAGATTAATGCACAGAAATCTCTTGCATTCCTACATACTAATGATGAAAAATCTGAAAGAGAAAATAAGGAAACATTCCCATTTATCATTGCAACAAAGAGAATAAAATGCCTAGGAATAAAACTACCTAGGGAGAGAAAAGACCTGTATGCAGAAAACTATAATACACAGATGAAAGAAATCAAAGATGATACCAACAGATGGAGAGATATACCATGTTCTTGGATTGGATAAATCAATATTGTGAAAATGACTCTACTACCCAAAGCAATCTACAGATTCGATGCAATCCCTATGAAATTACTAATGGCATTTTTTACAGAACTAGAACAAAAAGTCTTAAAATTTGTATGGAGACACAAAAGACCCCGAATAGCCAAAGTAGTCTTGAGGGAAAAAAACAGAGCTGGAGGAATCAGACTCCCTGACTTCAGACTATACTACAAAGCTACAGTAATCAAGACAATATGGTACTGGCACAAAAACAGAAACATAGATCAATGGAACAAGATAGAAAGCCAGAGATAAACCCACACACCTATGGTCAACTAATCTATGACAAAGGAGGCAAAAACATACAATGGAAAAAAGACAGTCTCTTCAATAAATGGTGTTGGGAAAATTGGACAGCTACATGTAAAAGAATGAAATTAGAACACTCCCTAACACCATACACAAAAATAAACTCAAAATGAATTAAAGACCTAAATGTAAGGCCAGACACTATCAAACTCTTAGAGGAAAACATAAGAAGAACACTCTTTGACATAAATCACAGCAAGATCTTTTTTGATCCATCTCCTAGAGTAATGGAAATAAAAACAAAAATAAACAAATGGGACCTAATGAAACTTCAAAGCTTTTGCACAGCAAAGGAAACCATAAACAAGATGAAAAGACAACCCTCAGAATGGGAGAAAATATTTGCAAACGAATCAACGGACAAAGGATTAATCTCCAAAATATATAAACAGTTCATGCAGCTCAATATTAAAAAAACAAACAACCCAATCCAAAAATAGGCAGAAGACCTAAATAGACATTTTTCCAAAGAAGACATACAAAGGGCCAAGAAGCACATGAAAAGCTGCTCAACATCCCTAATTATTAGAGAAATGCAAATCTAAACTACAATGAGGTATCACCTCACACCAGTTAGAATGGGCATCATAAGAAAATCTACAAACAGCAAATGCTGGAGAGGGTGTGGAGAAAAAGGAACCCTCTTCCATTGTTGGTGGGAATGTAAATTGATACAGCCATTATGGAGAACAGTATGGAGGTTCCTTAAAAAACTAAAAATAGAATTACCATATGATCCAGAAATCCCACTACTGGGCATATACCCAGAGAAAACTATAATTCAAAAATACACATGCACCCCAATGTTCATTGCAGCACTGTTTACAATAGCCAGGTCATGGAAGCAACCTAAATGCCTATCAACAGATGAATGGATAAAGACAATGTGGTACATATATACGATGGAATATTACTCAGCCATAAAAAGGAATGAAATTGGGTCATTTGTTGAGGTGTTGATGGATCTAGAGACTGTCATACAGAGTGAAGTAAGTCAGAAAGAGAAAAAATAAATATTGTATATTAATGCATATATGTGGAACCTGGGAAAATGGTACAGATTAACTGGTTTGCAGGGTAGAAATTGAGCCATAGATATAGAGAACAAACGTATGGACACCAAGCGGGGAAAGCGGCGGAAGGGTGGGGGGAGGGTGTGATGAACTGGGCAATTGGGATTGACATGTATACACTGATGTGTATAAAATTGATGACTAATAAGAACCTGCTCTATAAAAAAATAAATAATATTAAATTTAAAAATTAAAAAAAAAAGAAATTTGTTGCATTTCTATACCCTAATAATGAACTGTCAGAAGGAGAAATGAAGAAAACAATCTTATTAACAGTTGCATAAAAAAGAATAAAATACCTCAGAATAAATTTAACCAAGGAAGTGAAAAACCTATACAAAAAAAAAAAAAAAATTTTTTTTAAATGCAAATTCCAAAGCTTTAATGCCCAGAGAATTGGTAGGACTGAATGTGCTCTAGGTATCTGCATTTCTTATAAGTACCATTAAGCTAAACAGGTATTCTGGGAACAGATTTCTATAAATATTACCTAAATTGATTTTGAGATAAGAATCTATACCTTATTAAGGTTGTATTTGTGCTTTTCTGAAATTAATAAAAATATCTGTGAAAATTATTCATCAAACAAGTAAACAAAATAATATGCTAAGAATAAAAATATTGTCTTTTAATTACTTCATTTTTTAAACACATCAGCAATCATTTGGATTATATCAACAAACAAAACAGACTAAGATCTATGCGCTAATAGAACTAACATACTAATGTGCATGACAGGCAATAAACTACAAACACAATAAATAGATAAATGTCATCTGTAACAAAATAAAAATAAAATATATGTGAGGGATGGGGGCAAGAAAATAAATTGAAGGCTTTAAAGGACTGTTGGGGTAGGCTTAAGTGGAAAGGTTTTATTTGAGCAAAGGTTTTAAGGAGGTGAGGGGGTAATTTATATAGATTTCCAAGGGAAAAATGTTCCAGGCAGAGGGAATAACAAGAGCAGAGACCCATAGTTGAGATCCAGTCTGGTGTATTTCAAGATCAGCAAAGAGGTTCTACAGGCTGGAATGCAGAGAACAAGGAGAAGAGTAGAAGAAAACGAAGTCAAGGATGTAACCTGGGGACAATTAAAGATCTTTGCTTTTACTCGGAGTAAATGGTTAAGCAATGCAGGGTTTTGAGCAGACCACTGACAAGATCTAAATTAGGTTGCTACCCTGTTTATGATGCATCTTAGGCAGGATACATGTATAAAAGTGGAGGGTGCTTTTACGAGTCCATTGCAGTATTACAGGTGAGAAATCATTTTGGCTTGGACTAGTTTGTACATAAATATTCACAAACTGTGCATTGCATTTATCAGGGAAGTAGCCTTGCAAGGCAGGAAGTTATTTGAAGGTATCAGTAGCATGATTTTCTGACAATTTGAATATGAATTGTGAAAAAGACAGGCAACATAGACTCAAATGATATGTAAGATTTTATTTTCTTTAAAAACTTGAATTACTTATCAAAATTTCTTTGACTTTTGCCAGATGAGAACAGAATGAGCTTTTCCCCATCACTTTCTTGTTTATTTAAAGCCTACAACATTTTAAAATAGCTAAGAAATTTATTATTTTTCTCAAATTGTTAATGGTGTAGTTGAAGCACAGAGTTTAAGTGATTTGGTTTTGATAAGGCTATTAAATGGCAGAGATAAATCTTGAACCCATGTGATCTGACACCATATAGAGTGTTCTTTCTACTATACTAAAGAATTCTTCAGTTTTTAGAGATCCCCTCTTATCTATCACATACTCATTTATATTCCTGATTCTAAGGCACTTAGAAGTCTTTTGAAATTTTAAAAATAATGACATCAATTTAACTCTAAATCTTATATGCTTGTTGGAGAGATAAGAGAAGAAAAACCAAACAATCTGCCTGTGGACATGTTTGGTAACATATTACAAAGTTGTACAACTCCAAAAATGTGTTAATTTTTATCCTTTAGAATCAACAAATAGTCTATAGAAGACAGCTCACTAATGGAAGTCCTGAAGATTCAAAATATTCTGGACTATTATAGTAAAAATTGGAAAGCAGATTTTTAGTGCTGGATTTAGTAGTGTAGGCAACTGTAAAAATCATCTAATACCTTTTTTTAGACAGGATGTTTGGCAGAAGGTTTTTTTCCTGACAACAAGTTTATCTCCTGGCAGTGGTGATTTTTTGCAGCTGCTACAAATCAGTAATAATTTGGGATCATTCCATTGCACAGGTGTGGAAAGCCTAGCATTTTACAGGTTTACAAACTCTGTACTACACTTATCAGTGAACAACTTGTGTAATTTTTTTCTTTATAATATTTATTGTTATTTAAAAATCCAGAAGTCTCTTTTTTCTGGGTCAAAATAATTGACCCTGCAGATTCTAGCTACTCTTCTCTTTCACTAAGGATAGAGGAAAGGTGAGCATTGAGATGGAATTTTCTTTATCAACACTTTCTTAAACCTTTAAGAACAGTTGGGAAGTTGCAGAGACTTGCCTCGCTTCAAGGCTAATATCCTGCATTTGTCACTTTTGTTGTTTCTGTATTCCTTGTCACTAGATCTCTATAAAAGACAGGGGCATTGAACTTCTTTCTTCTTCACATTAATATCCTTACATACATAGCAAAGTAGAGACCAAATCAGGCATCTTGCTGTGACATATTATTGCTGTAGCTGAAGACCTACTATTAGATCTTCATTCATGTGCACTAGGCCTATCAGCTTATCAGTTATCCTGTTGAGTTCTGGAATCTTCAGTCACACATTACCACTAACATTATCCTTTTAATCAGTAAATAAATGATCAAAGTCATGGCATTTGTCTCCACAAACTATGTCTTAAGCAATTATATATCACTGTTGCCCATTGAAATACCCACTATTGGCCACTACAACTCTTCCTCGTCAAATCAGTCTTGACATTCACATATTTAAGAATAATTTGGTTAATCTTTTCTCTTGAAAAGCCCAGTGTGAGAGCGTTCTTCAGTAAAATATAGAAAAACAAGTAAGTGATTAAATCATTTGCTTATTTATTATGCTTATCTCTTTCTATCAACTAGTATCAGACACTAATTTGCTACAAGGTAATACTACTTTGTTACATCAATGGAAAAACAATTTTTCTTGGGCTTCTCTTATCTACTTCTTGCATTGCAAAAGTGATAATAATGTAAAAACTAATTTATCAGATGCTTAAGTATATTTCAGGTACTTAAAATTATTTCATTTAATGAATAAAACACTCTGTATGTTCCAAAGACAGGCAATTTGAGTCCAAAGATTTTGTGGCTATACATCCCATTTCATTCAAGTTTAACACTTTAAATATACAATGCACATTGCCTTTTTCTGGCATTTTATTCAATAGTTACCAAAAACTGCATACATCATTGGAGAGGGAGGGCATTGTAATAGCATTGGGATGAAATTTTAAAATATGATTAATAGATAGTATAACATATATGAGTGTATACATACATTTATAATATCTGCCTTTCTTTAAAGTAATAATAAACCCAACCATGATTTTTTAAAGTATTTTATAGAGAATATTGCTAGAAAAATCAAACAAAACAAATCAAAGCAAAATTGATTTTCTGAGGGGAATCTGATAGTAATGTTGATATTTACCAGACGTGGATAGCTCAAACTTTTGCCTGTGGTCATGATGCTGCCAGTAATATCTACTCAAATAGAATGAAATTAGCTACTTGGACACATATAGATACCAGTTGATATTTGTAAACATTTTTTATATTGTGTGATACTGCCGTGAATTATTCTCCCATGTGGTGTTTAAATCATGTCCCCGTATGGTTACTGATTCTGCCATTTGCAGTTCTCTCACGTTGTGGTTGCACAATGTTCCCTTGTTGTGATTGGCAAAGCCACAGAATGGCTATAATTTCTGGACAGTTCATTCTAGCAGATTTCATAATCAAGCATGATGTTTATTGAAAATTTTCTTTTCAAGTTCCAATGTAATGGACAGTATTTAATATAAGTTCTATATTTTATTGCCTTAAAATGTCTTTTTAAGAGTTATTTTTCATGTGCATAGATAAAACACCAAAATATGGAAATTAGTTATGAGAAATGCTTACTTTTGAGGGTTTTTTAAAATTATAGAATAAGAGAGACTCACTCTCTTTCAACGATTGTTAGTCAGCTTTGAAAGCTATCTTTACATTTTAGCATCCTTCCTAATTAAATTGAAATATTTCAGTTGTGTTGGATTCATTATTAGGAAACACTAACTTTATTCAAGATCTTTATTAGTCATTTAAAAATATATTCTTAACAAAATAAATCCCAGTTACAAATCAGAAGACTGGAAATCTAATATCAGCTTCCAAACTAAACTGATTGGGTGACCTTGGGCAAGTTCATTAACTTCTCTCGGTTTTAACTGACTTGTTGAGGCCCAGGGCAGGCCGCCCCAAAATACATCTCAATGACATATTGATTATTTTGAATTAAAGTTACTTGAGAAAAACCCAGTGAAAAATAAAGATACTCTGACTCCACTTCTTTCCTCTTAAAAGTGGGAAATAAATCTCCTATGTGAAGGAATCCTCCTTGTACCATGAGGATGGAAAGTATGCTTTTCACCTGAGTTAGGGAATTCAAGGCTAACTTTATTACTTCTCCACTAGTCTGCTGTCCCAAGCACAAGCCTCTTTGTTTTGTTAAGTCTTCACAGTAATTGTTTCTTTATCTAAAAAATTGTATATATAAACAGCCTGGTTTGGTCACTCTCAGGGGTGCCTTTCTATGAGACTTTTGTGCATATGAATTAAATTATTTTTTTCTCCTGTTAATCTATCTTGTGTCAATTTAATTATTAGACTGGTCAAAAAAACTCAAAGGATAAGGAGGAAATTTCCCCCTCCCTGACAGTCTCAACCATGGAGCTGTGAGGAATGTCAAATGAGATAATCTATTGATAAGAGGGTTATACAGCATGTGGTCAAACTTTAAAACACTGATCAATGGTAAGGCAAGATCACTATCATCATCACATTCCATACTGCATACACCTCATTGTGTTGATCTTATTTACTTAATCTGTTTATTGAAAGCATTTACTTATCTCTTTACTAATGAGTTACAACTTTTAGAAATGTACTTTAAAAACATTAATTTGAAATGGAAGTGTAAACATCATCAGTTTTATAATGTTTTCTTTAGATCAGACTTAATGTTTGATCCTAGTAAAGGGATATACAATCTTAGGAAAATTACTTAATTTTTATAACCTCACTTTCCTTTTATATATGGGATATATCATATGAACCTAAAATTGTTACTTTTAGAATTAAATGAAATAATGCCTGTAGAACTTAACACATTTTCTAGTATATGGTAAGTCAGTTTTATGACTAAGTTATGATTAGAGTTAAGTAAATATAACCCAGATTTTCCCAGATTTTTTTCTGTGTCTCAAAATGTCTATCCATCACATGGACTCTGAGAGATCATGGGCTTCCTATACTCTCCAACTTTTTTTGCTTAGGTTTCATTGTGCTTCTTGGACTTGTGGGTTTGTAGTTTGCATCTCATTTGGAAAAAAAATTTGACCACTATTTCCTCAAACTTTTTCTGTTCCTCTTCTCCTTTGGGGACTCCAATTACATGTATATTAGGACCCTTAAAGGTGTTGTAAAGCTTTTATCATTACTTTTTTTTTTTTTTTTTTTTTTTAGGAATTCACGTTCTTTTATTTATTTATTTATTTATGACTGTGTTGAGTCTTCGTTTCTGTGCGAGGGCTTTCTCCAGCTGCGGCAAGTGGGGACCACTTTTCATCGTGGTGCGTGGGCCTCTCACCATCGCGGCCTCTCTTGTTGCGGAGCACAGGCTCCAGACGCGCAGGCTCAGCAATTGTGGCTCACGGGCCCAGTTGCTCCGTGGCATGTGGGATCTTCCCAGACCAGGACTCGAACCCGTGTCCCCTGCATTGGCAGGCAGATTCTCAACCACTGCGCCACCAGGGAAGCCCTATCATACTTTTTATTCTTCATCTTTTTCTCTGTCTTTTTTTAGGTCTTTCTATTGCTATGACTTCAAGTTAACTAATCATTTTTTCTGCCATATCTAATTGTAGTTAATCCCATCTGGTATGTTTTTCATCTCAGACATTGTAGTTTCATCCCTAGAATTTGATTGGGTATTTTTATACTTTTCATGCCTCTACTTATTTTTTGAACGTTTGCAATACAGTTAATAATAACTGTCTTAATATCCTTGTCTGCTAATTCCAACATCTGTGCCACTTCTGGGTTGGTTTTGATTGATTAATTATTCTCTTTATTATGATTTCCTGGATCTTATTTGTATGCCTAATAATATTTGATTTGATGCTAAACTCTGTGAATTTTACCTTTTTTGGGTACTAGATATGTTTATATTCACAAAGCTATTCAATGCTTTTTGTTCTGGGATGCAATTGAATTACTTGGAAAGAGTATGATTCATTCAGGACTTGCTTTTTAAATTTATTAGGAAGATCCAGTGCAAGGCTCAATCTAAGGTCAAATATTGCCCATTAAGAGTTAAAAATACCTTAACTCTTCTACCAATTCCCCATAAATTATGGGTTTTCCAGTCTGGCTGGTGGGAACAGGCACTGCCCTGACCCTGTGTGAGAACTGGGCATATTTCTCTAATTCTTTCAGATGAAACACCTTTCCCCCAGCTTCAGCATGCTCTGATCAGTGCTTTGCTGAATACTTTGGGAGAATCCTCTGCAAATCTCTGGTTTTATGCAGCTTTATACTTGGTCATCTAGCCACCTTGGTCTCCTTGGAGACCATCTCCTGAACTTCATTTCCTCAACACAGGAATTTCAACAAAGGATCTGACTGAATACTGCTCCCTATGCCATGGAAAATCTTAGAAGGCAGTAAGATGAGACAATTATAGGGCTTGACTTATTTGTTCCCCATCTTTCAGAGATCACTGCACTTTATTGCCTGATGTCCACTATCGTAAACACTTTTTTTTTCTATTTTTAAAAAGTATTTTGTCTCTTTTCATTAGTTTATTTGTTTCAGATGGAAGGATAAATTTGGTGTTAAATTGTCAAGTAAGAAATGGAAAAAGAGTCTGGGATTTCATCTTTCTTGCAAAGTAATAAGTTAACCTAACATAGTTTCACAGATACCTGAAAGAGAGACATGACATGTCTGGGTCAGTGACAAGAAACCATTTATTACTCACAGTAAAAAGCAGCAGTCAGAATAACACTGGAACAGTGGTTATTTGACCCCGATTACCAAGGTAATCAGATAGTAAGGGCCAGATGGTGCCTGTATTGCACTGAAAGTATGTTACAGGAAAGAAACCCAAAGGTTGAGACATATTATATTGGAACTGCCTGAAAGAATGCCCATCCTCCCTGCTAGAGAGACATTATCTTCATTATCTTGAGATGTAAGCGAATCTCTCTTGAAAGAGGAGAGAAGTGTCTTATTTTTATTATCTTGGAATGTCTTCAGGGAGAAAAATATCTCCATCTTTACTGTCTGATAGCGTAAATAAATTTGCTGCAGAGGGAGTCCTTGTCTCTACCTTTCCAGAGTTATGTGCTTATACAAATATTCCTGAAAAGACAGCCCTGCAGCACATGGCATTTTACTGCCTAGATGTGTAGAACTGTGTGAGAGATTTATAGAGAATTGTCTCTCAACATCTGGTCCCTGTTAGATCATCTTAGTTGGAAGTGGAAATTCTTTATAGCTCCTTAAGAAGGCATAAGCTTTTGGGGAGGTTTAAAATTGAGTTAGAGCTATACTCTGATCCCAACTCTAAACAGAGTCCATGTCAGTGGGCATCTACATTAACTCAAGTTCTTAAGGAAGACCTTTAAACAAAACAAAACTTTTATATATATATATATATATATATATATATATATATATATATATATATATATATATATATTCCTACAAAAACATCTCTTTATCCATTACACACATGGCCACTCAGGTTCCGATAAGAGAATCCAAAATAAACAATATATGATTACTTAATAACTCTAGAAGTTAGGAACCTTGTTTAGTCCAGATTATCTCATAGATTAGGAACTCTAGGAAAATAGTCCTCCACCATTTGAATCAACTATGATTCACCTTTTAAGTTCATAGATACAAACAGCTCATACTAGACTGAATCAAAATAACTTTGGCACAATGTTTGTATAATTAAAACAAAGCTGAACAAAAGAAAAGCATTCCAAAGGTGATATTGGTGAAGTTCAAAAGAATAGAAAAACTGAAGCTGACAGTTGTTTCATCTGTGCCAGAAAGAACAGTGACTTTCATCATGGCACTTAAAAAGTAGCAAGTGGGATGCAGTATCATCAGTAAGTGTGCTCACTTCCCCCTTAGAAGGAACAGTGGATTTCCGAGTTTCTGCATTAAAAGGCATAAAACCCACTGAGGAATTATAGCATCATTACCAGCATGCACAGTGCCTCAGCATCCTAGTCAAACCTGCAGAGATGACAAAGCACGAAGCTGGCAATGAGAGATGCAGAAAGTCATTCTGGATTGTAGTAGTAAGCATGTGTTTAACAATCATGCTAGCACAGGTAGGGAAAAGCTTTAGGTTCAGCCTCTATTTAGTTCTAAAGGTGAACCAATTTCAAGTCTTTGAGAAATATTTATACTACATTATTTTTATTTTTATTTATTTTTTGGCAGTCCCGCGCAGCTTGCGAGATCCCATTTCCCCAACCAGGGATCGAACCCGGGCCCCGGGCAGTGAAAGCAACAAGTCTTAACCACTGGACAACCAGGGAATTCCCCTACATAGTTTTTAAATAACTTTTATGATCAAGTTCTTTGTAACCCTTGAATACTCTGAGAAAGAGGCTTCAGATTTAATAGCAAAGAACTGAGACTGCTAGGAAATATTTTCAGACCAGTAGTGTGAGTACAATGTCTGAAGACTGACAGAGAACTACAAAAGATTCAGGAGTGTCTTCAAAGTATATGAGTGAACAATTCAGGAAAGTAGAGAGCAGCAATGAAAAAGATCCAGCTTAACAACAGTAGCAGAAATGGACCTTTAAAAAGAGACTTGAGGAACCCAGGTGGAGCAACATTTAGGCTAAAGATGATTACATTTCTGAAGCTTGGGGTAAATTAACTGAAACACAGATAGAAGGAATGGATACATTGGAAACCCAAGACAGTTAAGACTTTATCTCAAAATTTTGGGAATCAATTTTGGTGAGGGTTCAAAGGCCAAGACAAATAGAAAAGTATTATAATTTTATTTAATTATTTATTTAGACTGATGTTCCTAAAACAATGCTCAATATAAAAAATTACACAAAATGCATTTTTCTCTAAAACGTTTAATTGTACACAGTGATACTAAATAAGACCAAATTATTTTAATAGTTTTTAAAATTTTATATCAGTTTACAATTTACAAAGCATTTTCGTGTACATTATTTTATTTTAAATTAACATTAGTCATAGCTAAGAAATTATAGCATAATGAAATTTTCCTCAAGAACACAAAAGTTCTATATGGCAGAACTCACTGGAATTCAGACTTATAAATCCCAAATTCAATATTTTTCCAGGATACAATACAGGCTTTAAACAAAATGTCATTTAAAACTTTTCATATCTCTCATATTTTATACATGAGCTTGATATCCTAAACTTAAATCTTAACTGGCTAGAACTGTGTTCTTCCACATTATAGGAAAGAAATAAATTATTAATGGGTCAGACAACTATTCTTTTATAATATTGTTACACACTAAAATTCTGTCATATTTTGACTTAATAACTAGTAGGTTACTACCACTTTGTTTCTAGATAAGATTGCAAAATGGACCAAAGCAAAACTTAAAGACTTCAGTTCAATTTCTTCTTACAATTTTAGGTGAAGTTAAAATATTGAACATCACCAGTATAAGTATCTTACATACAGTATACTTAAGATTTTCCAGGATATTTGCCTTCTGATAAATTGCACAGTTCTTATTTAAGATGATTGTCAGAACACCGTTTCAATGCAATGAATCTTAATGACTCCACCATTGATTAATTGCTTGCCTAATTGTGAAAACTGAATTAAATAAATTAGGAGCAAGAAAAATCAATTTGTCAGCCTCACAGCCCAATTAAGTTATAAAGCTGACAAATACAGGTTCCAAGTTTAGGAGAAAAAAAAAAATCAGATGTCTCTTGGCAGGCCCCAACTTTTATTTAATTAGGAAGCAAATTCAATTTCCTTCAGAAAGTAGTAGTCACTCTTAAAAAAATCAACTTGATTCTTTTCTTTTTTTAGCATCAAGATCAATCTTTCAAGCAGTTTCTCAGATTTAATCTTTCTCAACTCTTTTTTCATTTCTTTTCAATTATTCTCCTTTTTTCCCTGACTCTGGTCTTTCAACACTTCAAATCTTCACACATATTAAGGCTGATTAGTTTTTCATGTGATCCAGTGGCTGTCCATTGCCTAACTCTTTAATGTCTACAGTACAGTAGCTTTCCCACCATGAGCTTAAGGTCTTACATGATAAGTGCCAGGTTTATCTCATTGTTCCTCTATATACAACTAATGCCATTGCTTGACTGTCAAAATTACTATTCTCCCAAATATATTGACCACTTCTATCTTTCTATCCACCTCATTCAATCTTCTGGGCTGATGAAAATGACATTACCACAGCTAAGGTTTGTATTATACTTACTGTATTCCAGATACTGTTCTAGAAACTTTACATGTAAAAAATTATTTAATCCTCATAAGAACCTTCTGAGGTGAGTACTGAAGTGAGTATAATTATTTTCACTATTTTGCTGATGAGAAAATTGAAGTAGAGAGGCTAAAGTTCTATAACTAGAGAAAGGTGGAGCTGTAAATTTCATAAGACTTGGCACTTTTGTCTTCATAAGACCTTTCCTCCATAAAAAAAATTATGTTTTAGTGCTGCCATGATATAAATGTGCTGATATTGTATATTAAAACATTTTTTGATATAAAAGTCTATTTTTCTTTTACTGTGTAAGAAATTAAATACTTTCAGTGGTTCTCTAACAGCATTATGGGCCCCAGGCACTGTGCAACTGTGCCTAATGGATAAGTCAGCCCTGACCACCAGTTTAATACCAGTCTAGCCTCTTAAAGACTATGTGTGTTTCCTGAGTTCTCTAGATCTAAAGTCTTGCCTCCATTTTACAGTAATGTTTTAAAAAAATATTAATACAATTTTTAAAGGTTACTTTCCATTTACAGTTACTACAAAATATTGGCTATGTTCCTGTGTTGTACAATACATCCTTGAGCCTATCTTACACCCAATAGTTTCTACCTCCCACTCCCCACCCCTATATTGCCCCTACCCACCCTCACTGGTAGCCATTAGTTTGTTGTCTATAATCTGTGAGTCTGCTTCTTCTCTCCTATATTCACTAGTTTGTTGTATTTTTTAGATTCCACACACAAGTGATAACATACAGTTTTTGTCTTTCCCTATCTAACTTATTTCACTTAGCATAAAGGCCTCCAAGCCCATGTCCATGTTGCTGAAAATTGCAAAATTTTATTCTCTCTTATGGCTGAGTAGTATTCTGTTGTGTATATATACCACATCTTCTTTATCCATTCATCTATTTATGGACAATTAGGTTGTTTCCATATCTTGGCATTTGTAAAGCTGCTATGAACATTGGGGTACAAGTTTCTTTTTGAATTAGTGTTTTTGGTTTTTTTTGGATATATACCCGGGAGAGGAATTGCTGGGTTATATGGTAGTTCTATTTTTAATTTTCTGAGGAAGCTCCATACTGTTTTACACAGTGTCTATACCAATTTACATTCCCACAACAGTGCACAAAATTTCCCTTTTCTCCACATCCTTGCCAACATTTGTTATACCTTGTTTTTTTGATAATAGACATGCTAACAGGTATGAGGTCATATCACATTGTGGTTTTGATTGGCATTTCCCCGATGATTAATAGTGTTGAGCATCTTTTTAGTGCCTGTTGGCCATCTGCATTTCCTCTTTGGAAAATGTTTGGTTCTTCTGCCCATTTTATTAAGTGGGTTGTGTTTTTCTGATATTGAGTTGTATGAGCTGTTTATATATGTTGGATATTAATCCCTTATTGGTCATATCATTTGCAAATATTTACAAGCTTTACAGTTTTATTATATTTTACCTTTGCTTTTCTTCAATGACATTCATCATATTAGGCTTTGTGATATAATAATCTGCATGTGCTTTGCTATCCTTAATAAGTTATCAACTTCTTGAGTATAGGAACTAGCACTATATCATATTTACCTTTGAATAACAGTGCCTAGTAGTGTCTCACATATATTTCAGTAAATTTCTGTTGTATTTTTTAACAAAGCAGTACATACCAAATCTTTATTAAGAAATTTATTAGTTCAATCCTACTAATTTATGCAAACATAATCCAAAATATTCATATATCATTAAATAAGATTTAATGATCTGAAGTGCTCAGAAATCATTTTGTAATTGTGTCTTTTGGTTAAACAGTTTTCCACATTCTATTGTACATTATAAATCTTATAAATTTAATTTTAAGGAAGTCATAAATATTTAACATCTTACATGGACTTATTCTAAGAATCTTTGCTGAAATTTTTAAATTTGAATTTCAGACCAATTAAGTCCTTTTTTTGCATGGATATGTGGAATAGTGTTTGTAAATTATTCAGGAAAATGTAGCTCTACTTGTATAGGTAACATTTTGTTTCTATATTAAAATAATAGTATGTTCCTGAATTGTCTTTAAAGATATGCATGTCCCTTTTCTACTTTAAGTATTCCTCAATCTAATAAATTTTTAATTCCTGTCTTGTTCCTACTATATGTTTGTGGGATATATTAGTTCAAGTGATACAAAAAGATACAGTTTTTGATTCTCAGCTTCAATTCAAACTGTTCCCACCTTTTGCTAGTTTCAATGGAAATTTTGCAAAATAATTACTAATAGATGGTTGCAGGTATTTCCTTCTCAGATGCACTTACATCTCAGCAGAAAACAACCTAAAAGCAGAAAAAAACTTTTCCATATCTAAGAATGTCTCTAAGAGGTTTTTTTGAAAGATCTTTGTACTTAGAGATGGAAATATGTTAACAGTATATGGTCTACCCAATGTTTTTTACCTTTGCCTTCTACCTAAATTCCCTGTTTTTACAGTATCCCAAGAAAATATTTTTGCCAATGTTGAAAAGAATACAATGTAAAATCAAATTTCTATCACTATAATCAGCATATCACTTAATTGGCAAATTTTTGCTTCAGTGGATATGTGCCAATTAAGATTTTACTGTACTTTTTTTTACATGCAGACTCATCTCATATCTCATCTTCCATAAACCACTCATGAAATACAAGAATTTTCAAACTCAATTAAGTCCTTTTTTGCTTCATTAAGTATAAATACATTACCCAATTCCTGTTAAGCTTTATGGATATTTTTAACTGGCTTAGGCTTTTTTAGTTGGATTTAGAATAGTCTTGTCTATTATATGGTGAAATAGGAGGTAAGAACATTTCTAGTTTGGAAACTCTTTAAAATTTTATTTAAATATATAAATTGAAAATATTCTATCTTAATGAACATTTACTTTAAGATTTATGACATTAAATCCTTTAGAGTACAGTAGGTATTACGTGGTCCATGATTTGTTCACTCTTTTATTTTCTGACTTTGATTTGTCCTAGTATAATGTTTAAACTACAGAAGAATCTATTTTTCCAACAAAAGAGGTACTCTCATATACTGAGACAAATGAAGAACTACTCAGTAATGCTATTTAGTTATGCATTTAAATGTGATAGTAAGACATTCCAACACATGCTAATTTAAATGTAGTCTAATAAAATGATTTCTAAACTTGACTGATCAAAATAATCATGCATGGAGCTGTTTGAAATAGGGATTACCAATCCCCACACCATTCTAAATAAATTGTTTTCTAAGGATGTGATTGATGGAAAACTATATTTTTAAACATTTCTTAAGATGATTTTAATGAAAGGGTTAGCTTTAATATAAATAATACAAAACACTCTTGAAATATTGTTTTATTGGTAGGTAATCACTATATGGTGTAATAGATATTTAAAATGTGTAAATGAAGGAAATAAAAGACTGCCTAAGACTAAAGAGAAAAAGCCAACACAAAGGAAAAGGAGATTTCAAAGAGAAACAGTTCAGAAGGGTCATGGAGGCTGAGCAGAGGAAAAAACTTATACCTGATAGAAGCAGTAGAGAAAATATGAGGGTTGTAAAGGTCTCAGGAATAACCTTAGAATTCAGGAACATTTTACTAGTTACCTACCTACACACACACACACACACACACACACACACACACACACCCCTTAAAGAGAAGCCAAGGTCAAGTCAAAGTCTGAAATTTGAGTTGAAGTTTGTGTTGTTCTAACATAACCTCATTAAGATCAGTTAGATAAGGTATGTCCTTAAGGCACATCCTTTCAATAGTCTATGCTTATCTTTAAATGCAGGATGGTTTTAGTTGTTATCTGACTGAAATTCAGAATTACATAGCCTAACTGTAACATATTTTGCTCTGAAAGAATTACAAATAACAAATAATTAAATTTGGTTTAAGAGTAATTTTTTGCAGAACTGTTCTTTCAAAAAAATACAATTTAAGTAGTCATATATTATTACCAAGATGTTCAAAATGTTAGTAATAAAGTAATGTGATTGGATAGAAAAATATATTAAGGTAATACATAATTTAATTATAATTATTTTAAACCATTCTTAGACAACTTTCTGTTTCACTTATATTCTACTAATATGCCATAGCCATTTAAAATACGGTTTTAGTGTTTCATATAGCAAAAAAAACTATGTAAACATAAAGTTATTGTTAAGTTCCTTACATTAAGCATGCATACCACTTCACTGGGTGCCAGATATATGTTAATTGAATTTTTTTCCTTATTCCTTATTAATGTAATTTGTTTTCTTATTTCTTTGATAACACTTAAGTGTAGTCTTGTAGCTCAGCAACATTCTAGGATTGGGACAAGCAGAAGTTAAAGTATGTTTTCTCTTCGTAAGTTTTCAAGGTCTATTATAAAAAAGTAAGTGTAATTGAGAGTGATAGTGTCAGGATAGAATTTGTCATCAGGTACTGTGGGTTCCCTGAAAGGTCACATATTCCAGACTAGATGAGGATGCAGGAAGTCAGTTGAAGAGTTCACATCTGGTGTATGTTTAGAATGATGTATAGAAGATAGCCAGATGAAAAATGGAGAGAACAAAAAGATCCAAATAATAATTGTGTGAGTATTCTTCCTCTCTCTCTCAATGTTGGTTTAAACTTGCTCTATGAAACTCATTTTTGCTCTGGCCCTGGATGAAATCTAAAGTAGGGTGCATAAGTTATCCATTCATTTATAAATATGAAAGTCTTTTTGTATCTAGTTAAAATAATCAAATAATAATTAAATAAATAATAAGATATTCAATTTTAGAAATAAATATTTAATATAAATGTGTCCAATGTAATGATGGAACTTCAAACTTTATTTGAAATCAAAGTATTCCTTTATCTCTTTAAGCTGGACTCTTGTGAGCGGAAGGGAGTCTTGGTTGGCAGATTTTCTATTCCTCTACCTAAACCTGCCTCTATTTCCTCATCACATATTTTGACCCCGGAAAGATCAAATTAAGGAAGAGAAAGAAAGAGACAGAAAAGGTCTTGCAAAGCACAGTGCAATCAGGTGTTGATTTATTCTGGCCATGACAAATGTTTAAAACTCGGATATCTCCCTGTAGACCCCTGGAACACTCCGTCCCTTCTCTACCCTTGTCTTGGACATCTAGTATTAACCTTCCTTACCTGGTCCACAATAAGCAAACCCTTCTGAATCCTCCTCAAAGTGAGTGCCTAATGCCCCAAAGGCAGATTTCTATTCACTCCCACAACAAAATTCTGGCCTACTTACTGCTCTGCTCTTGTCTATTTCTTCCTCTCTTTCTCTCTGTGTGGGTATTACTTTCAAAGAAATTAACTGTCAGTTTATCATTCTTAAGTTTTTAATTTTCTACAATGAAGATATGAGGACCAGGGTCACAATATTTTTTTTCACTCTCTTTTCTGATCTTTCATTTCATCTAGTACTTTTCTTTCAAATATGCAATAATTGCCACTCTTTGGTTTAGGCACATTTATAATTGAAACAGAATGAATACAGGTTTAACAAACTTTTACACAAATAACACTTCTTAAATATTTAGTATGAACTTGAAATTGAGATATACATACATTACCCAATTTAAATTTCAGAGTGGTCTTAAAGGTAGGTGACATTTTTATGGTGAACAAAAGAAGAGAGACACAAAATAATACATATTATATGATTTCATTTATGTGAAGTCCAGTGATTGGGGAGAAGGGTGGGGGCTATGAGAATGATAGGAAATGGACCAAAGGAAATGTGGAGAATAAAGAAAATGTTCTGTATCAAATGGGTAGTAGTTAAATAGTTATATTGCCAAAGTCATAGAAATGAAAACATAATTTCTGTGATTTTTCTTGTGTGTAATTATATCTTTATTTAAAAATGAACTTAGTTTCTTAAGGGACATTCAACAGAAAGAGTCAGCAAATGGGGTTAAAGAATAATGATTCACTGGGAGAAGACAGCTTGGAAAAGTGTCAGATTAATCAAAGCTTCTGGATTTCTGAGTGTATTATTCCCTCAAAACTCCCACTCTCTTTGTAGTTTGACAATAAGTTAATTGTGGTATAAAAGGAAATTAATATAAAGTAACCAGTGCAACTGTTATCCTGGCAATTCTATTGTAGGAAGTCTGTTTTATTCTTTTTAAACATTTTTTATTGAATTATAGTTGATTGACAATATTACATTAGTTTCAGGTGTACAATACACTGATTCAATAGTTAGTCCTTTTAAAGTTATTACAAAATAATGGCTATATTTCCTTGTGATATACATTATATCCTTGTTGCTTATCTATTTTATGCATAGTAGTTTGTATCTCTTAATCTCATGCCCCTAATTTACCCCTCCCTCTTCCCTCTCCCCATTAGTAACTACTAATTTGTTCTCTATATTTGTGAATCTGTTTCTGTTTTGTTATATACATTCATTTCTTTTATTTTTTAGACTCCAAATATGTGATAACATAGAGTATTTGTCTTTGATTTATTTCACTAAGCATAGTACTCTCTAGATTCATCAACATTGTTGCAAATGGCAAAATTTCATTCTCTTTCATGGCTGAGTTTTATATATATATATATATATATATATCACATCTTCTTTATTCATTCATCTGTTGATGGACACTTGGGTTCCTTCCATATCTTGGTTATTGTAAATAATGCTGCTATGAATATGGGGATACATGTACCTTTTCAAATTAGTATTTTCATTTTCTTCAGGTATATATCTAGGGGTAGAATTACTGAATCATATTGTAGGAAGTCTTTTAGAAATAGAAGGGTATTTATTTTCCCTGGAGGCCAGAAAGAGGGAAGAGTAAAGAGTGTGATGGTTTGGATGTGGTAAAATCATTGCTAGCTGCCATCCATGACTAACAGTTGAGTCATAGTATAGGACCAAAGTAGATACAGACAGGAGCTCTGAGAACCTTCTCACTGACCAGCACTTCTCTCTCTCTCTCTGTCTCTGTCACAAACACACACATACACACTCACACACCCTGTATCACAAATAAATTAAAATGGGATGCTAGTAAAGGGAAACATCTGGAAAATACAGTACTTTTACCTCTTAATTAAGTAGGTATTTTTGGAACATTGAAATTTCAAGTCCTGCTGTAAACATGACAGATTATTCTTTCCTGGAAGATAAAGCCTGAAGCATATCTACCTTTAAAAAATTAGGTATTTAAGAAACAAAGCCATTTTATTACAATCAATGTGCTTTTATAATGGAAGTGTATCAAATAAACCACAGACTTTGGATATCCTGAGTGTTTTTAATATCAAAAAAGTATTTTATTTAAAAAATTATAGGGCATAATTACTAAAGTTTTCAAAACTATCCCTTGTTATTTCTAAAGGGAAAGACATCAAGAGCTTAAACAAAGGAAGGGAATTCCTGAAAGGAATGCAAAAAGTATTCAAGAGTAGTAATAAAGGTGAAAAGGCTTTTTTTCTCTGTCACTGCTTTTTGTTATGTTTAGGAGTAGGAAAGATGAGTCCAGTTTTTTAATAGAAGCAAAGAATATGTGTATCCTTATATACAGGAGATAGTTTTGCTTTATACTTCTGTGTTTTATAACTTCACAAAAGAAGTATATCCTCTCTTCTTCTCCTCTAAGAAGAGAAAAATAGACCATCTGAAAGCAACTATTTCCACAACTGAAGCCAGCACATTCTAGCTTTTCTAATAAGAATACAGATGACAGGGCAATATTTTCTAAAAGTAAGAAGAGATTATGTTGTTTCCCTTATTAGAAAATATGCTCAGTGTAGGATGTATTTAAGGCTTTTAATGCATGTCCAATGGGCCTCAGAGTTGGGCAAGATAGATGTGTCCGAAATAAGAAGATGTAGGGTAGAGATTTCCATGATCTATATATTTGTTGGAAGCCCTAGGTTCCTGCATCTCCCCCACATTTATCTCTGAAGTACATCACTTGACATCAGAAGAACTTCATATAATCAGTTGGATGAGAGCAATTGGACTCTGAGGAGACTCAAAAAATTATTTATTTAAATGCAAGTTGATTGTTTTTCTTCATATCATATCAGACAAACAAGACAGATATTTACTCCAGGAAAAATTTGAGTCTGACAATGTTGCTTATGTGTTTTAAAGCGAAACTTTCTATGTGGACGTGAATCAACTTTGCTTGATTCACATCCACATAGAAAGCTCATAAAAAATTGAAAGGCTTCAATAATATTAAATCATTTTGTACTGCTCATGGAGATTTAAATTTCAGTGCTAATTTTTTTATTAGCACTTTAATTTGGAAAGTACCAGACTTCTACAAGATTTAAAATTATTGGAGCATTTCAAATTTTTATAAGCTTTCCAGTAAGGTTGTGGCTGTGATTCTGGGCTTGTAAAGTAAAGCACAATTTAAAGTTAATTTAAATTATTTAAGTGCTGTAAGCTTTAGGGGAATTGTTTTGTCTTTGAAACTGGAATTCAGGATAGAAGATTAGAATATGTTATAAAGAAGAAATACTTTTTTAATAAAAATAGTAATAGTTCTGGTTCATTTCGAAAGCAAGGTATTTATTTTTGTCATTTCATGTAGACTTTCATTTTGATAATATTATCATTTTTTTGCATTGTTAATTTTTGAACAATTTTATTCAAATTGTGTTTCTCAATGATTATCACCAAGCTAGATTGATATCTCTAGTGGCAGATCTCAGATCTCTGTCTTTAGTCCTGTCTTGTTCAACAATACGATGATAATTTGAATTATGATCTTGCAAAAATGCTTATATTACTGCATGATAGAAAGAGGGTAGGGATTAATTGATTAAATAAAAATATTGCTATTCAAGAAGACCTTATGACAATGAATTTTGTGTGAGAGAATGCATTTTAAGAAAAGTAAATAAAAAGACTTTCACTTGAATACAAATATCTAACTGGTCAAATTCAGAATTGAAGGAAAATTATGAACATATCTAAGAAATACAAGTTGTTTGTTCACTTTTTTCTTTTTAAAGGAAGCTTATCATGAGTCATGGACAAAACAACAAAAACCCTAAATAAAACTGTAGTCAAGATCAATATATATGTAATTAATTATGTGAATAAGGGAAGTAGAAATTCCTCTCATGTGTAGGATAAGACCACAGAATGAATATGAATTGTGATTCTTTCTTTCAAATATTTCTAGACATAATTTTTAATATTGGAATATGCTCATGTAATGAATAATTTCTAAAGGCAAGAGACAAAAATCTATGTGAAGAAACCTATCAAGAGAAAAAGTCCCATGGATGTTTAAATATTTTAAATAATTGAAAGGCCATCACGTGTAGAAGGAATTTATTTTGTTTGTGTGTTTATGTGGAAATAGCAAACCTCACTCTGACAGTAATCAAGGGTCAGAATTCAGCTATATGGCAACAAGACTATACCTCACTACAAAGAAGTCTAGAAAATAAGAGTCTAGTGGAGCTGTGTCCCCAGGAGGAAAGGGAGACGAGATTTGTGAACAGCTAAGTACAAGAATTTTATGTTAGGTAACCTGGATATAAGTTGACCACATGACTTTTGAGGTTCTCTCCAACTTTGAGATACAGACTATAAATCAAAAAGGACCGAAAACTTATGGTTTCCACTTAAAATGCAATAACTTTTCTATACTAGCCAATGTATATTTAAGAACAACCATGTATTAGTAATGTATAGCTGCTTAACAAATTACCTCAAGTTTAGTAACTTAGAACAAGTTATTTATAATATTACATACTTTGTAGTTATAAATCTGGGTCTGGCTTAGCTCTGTGACTCTGGACCAAGTCTCTCACAAGGCTGCAATCAAGGTGTCAGTGGGGGCTGTGATTTCCTCTAAAGATTAAATGGAGAAGATTAATTGTTAAGCTCATTTGTGTTGTTATTCACAGCCTTCAGGTCCTCACGGTTTTGTGGACTGAAGATCCCAGTTCTTCTATGGTTGTCGCCCAGAACCTCTCATAGGTCTATGTCCTCCCTGGGACACTCACCACTCGGCAGTTGGCTTCATTCAGAGAAAGCAGCAAGAAAGCGAAAGAGAACACCTAAGACAGAAGCCACAATACTTTAGTAACCTTATCTCAGAAGAGACATCCTTCTTGTCATATTGTACTCATTAGAAATTAGTTAATAGGTCCAGACCACAACAACAGAGGTGGGGAGGTACTGTACCAGAGCATGAATAACAGGAGTTTGCATTCTTTGGGACCCATTTTATATTCTGTCTACTACAAGCAAATATGCTAATTTTGTATAGGAAGGGTTTTATTATTATCAAAGCAAATTTAGGTTAAAATACGAAGTATTTTTTTCCTTAATCTATATAAAAAATTTTAAATGCCCATAATATTGTTCACTGATTTTAAATGGCCTGGGGCAAAAATATAAACATTTGCTACACAGATTTTTTTTTTCCAGGAATATTTTTAAGGGTATTTTGAAAACACTTAACTTGTTTCACTACTCTTCCTCTCTTTAACAGTCTCTCCACATGTCATGGTCATGACACAGGTTTGCAGCAGTGAACCACTTAGAGCTGTAAAACAACTTACATCATCTTTCAGTTTCTCATAACAGCAAATTTTAAGAATAGTTATACTTATTTTACATCAAAACACCTAGTAGAATTATGTATCTGGAAAAACATTATAGAAGAGTAGCCACAGAGAGTGTCACACTAAACCAACCAGAAAAAAAGAAGGGGAGAAGGAGTTTTCCTTCTTGGTGTAAACCCTAGAATCTTTTGCAAGTTTACTTTAGCCCTTCAGTCATTAGAGGAGCTGAGGCTTACCTGTAAAACATCTCAATGTATTGTAGAGATGAGGAGATTATCATCTTAATTAATTGAGTAAAATTCCATATATATATATGCATGTATGTATATGTATATATTATTGCATACACATGATATATAAACATATAATACATATATGTGTAGGTTATATAATACATACTTTGTATATATAATGTACATATGTATATTATGTATATATAATGTATATGTACTATGTATACATAATATACAATGTATGTGCATTATGTACATTACTTTATATTTGTAAATTCTTTATATATTTTCAATGTTTATAGCTTAGAAATACAAAATATATTTTTCAAAGCATTTAGATAAATGATAATCAACATTATCGTTCTTAATTTAGGGATTTTAAAAGGCTATAAATTAAAATCCTAAAACAATTTTTTCAACTTCCTGCAGTTATACTTTAAACAAACCTTTATTCTTTTATTTTTTGAATAAATGAAGATAAATTATTTTGTGTAATGTCTACAGTCCAACACACTACTATTTGAGGCTTATCTATCCATATTTAATTCTATCCAGGCACAGAATAGTCTCCTGGTTTCTCTTTATTTCTGATGCTAAGGCCAATTTATTCATAGTAATAACTTAAAAATTTTATTATGAAAAATTTAATATGTAAAACAAAGGTAAATATAGTAAGACAATGAATCTTTCTTTATATGTTTATCATTCAGATTCAATGACTCTCAAGATTTTTAAAAACTTGCTTAATCTAGCTTTTGTTGTTGTTGTTGATGATGTACTTTAAGAAAATCCTAATCCCAGAAATCATGTTTTTCACCTTACATATTTCATTATGTATTTGTTTAAAAAAATAATTCTTTGATAGGCACAGTGATATAATTACCCAAAAAATAAACATTAATTTCTCATCCATTACATATTAAAATGTCTTAGTATTCTCAAATTTATTTTTTTATGTTTGTCTATTCAAATCAGTTTCCAAATGAAGTGCACATGATGCCTTCAATTATTATTTCTCTTTAGTGTTTTCTCCTCCATGACATTGACTTGTTGAAGATATTGTGTCAGTTATCTCAGAGAATGTCTCACATTCTGAACTTTTATTTCCTCATGATGCTCTTTTACATGTTCTGCTATATACCATATTCTTGTAAACTAGAATTTGTGTTTAAAGGCTTTATTCAATTTAGATTTAACATTTGTGTAAGAATACATCACGGCTAGTGTTTTGAACTTCATACTTCATCATATTAAGGGGGCATATAGGTCTGGTTTTCCCTCTCAGTGATATGAAGAATGATCTGCAGGTTGAAGTGATGCCAGCAAGGTCCCATTTCCCCCAACATTCTTCCTTCCTTAATATTTCATATAATATTTTCACCAATTAATGATCTTTACCTGAATCAATTATTTCATTAGCTATTGCAAGATCGAGATTTTCTTGTTCTATTATTTCTTCCACCTTTATCGGCTGGAATGTATTTTAAAACATGTTTTTTACATTGATAACTAAGACCATATATCTACCTGTCTTGTGTCAGCCCCACAGCAGTTGATGAGTTGGCTACTCCTGATCATGTAATGAAATTTGCTAGGAATTCCTATCAGCAAATTTTGTCAAAGATCTAGTATCAATCATGGTTGATCAGAGAAGTAGAACCATAAGAAATTTTATACAATAGGAAGCATTATACAGATTTGATTCAGGCAATTGTGGGAACAGGTTATACAATCTATGGCCATTTCCTCTGTGTTTGTGGCAGCCTGAAGTAAGCAGACATGTGGTTGGGAAGGGAAAGTGGACATGAAAGGAGAGAAGGAAGGACAAATTGGTATTTTGGAGGATGAATGGAATCCTCATCAGTCTCTCACTGCCTCCAAGACGATGGCCTAGATGATGCAAGTGCCTTTTAGAAGAATCTGACTGCCTTCTTCATGGAAATGATGCATACCTGGTCCAGGAGAACAGCAAGAGCTGGAGTTGTTGCAGGCCAGCTGCTGCCCCAGTCAAAAGGTGAGATAGCAAATGACAACACAAACCTTGGGACAAGAGCACTTAGTGGTCTCCTCACACCTGATGAGCAGAACAAGAATGAAGCTATTTCACCTCTGCCTTCCAAATCTCACACAAAATATGGTCTAAACTTACCCTAGACTCTGCAGGGAAGGACATTTTGGCAAATGTAATTTAAACTTGACTAAACTGACACAATACAAATCCACCACAAATGTCATCCATTCCACGATTTTTTTTAACCATCCCATTTGGTTTGTGTGATTCAAGGAAGTATTTGGAAGAGATTCATGCAAGATGGCTGCTCTGTCTCCATGCCTCTTTCTTTCTAAAAGTAACAACAACAAAAAAACAAATTTAGTACAAAAAAAACAACAATAATGTTTATGGACATTTACAGTTATGAATAATTAATGCTAGAAAAAAGCAAGAATGAAAACAACTCTATTGTATAATTTCATTTTCTTTCAGAAGATGATAGAGGCATAATGGCTAAAAATCATTGGTTTCTGAATCAGACAGACCTAATTTGAATCCTGGCTCTGTCCTTTACTGTTTATATGATCTTTGTTAGCTCACTTTACTTTCAAAACTTCAGGTTTTTTCTCTAGTAACAATTGAGATTATAAAACCAATCTTTCAAGTTTACCACGCAAGTGAGACAATGAAAGTATATTGGGGGTACATACTGCTCCATAAATAATAGTTTTTAAACTTATTCTTACTACTATTACTTCCCTCATCCAACACCCTGACCCCCTAAATGTGTGTACATTTAGAACATCTAGAGATTAAAGAATACTTAGGCGATCTAGACCTGAGGTCATTAGCTTGTGTACCACCATTTGATAAGTTCTAGATACTACTCTGTTAATTCAGAATTGAACAACTATCTGTCATTCCTGCAATCTTCCATCCCGACAGAATAATTACTGAGACCACATTTTCCATCTTCAAAATACATATATCATACAGAAAAATCAAGAGCTTCATTGAATTCAAAATATATTACACTTAGTGCTTTCTTCTCTCCACAAAACCTGTCCTTCTGTCATTGATGGGATTTAGAATTTTTTCACAACTTGTCTTTCTACATCCATGATGGTTTTTATTTTGAAACCTATGATTTCTTGGTATACGAAAATTTATTATTTGGCTACCTTTCACTAGTGTCTAGTAAATGAAATAAGCTATAATTTTTAGTATGTGGTCATCTTACTGCAAGAAGTAAGATGATTATACAAAGTTGAAGAGTTTCTGTTAAAAATATTCCAACTTTTCAATATGTCAAATTATCCTCATATTAATAAGGGTCTTTATTCCTCATTTTCCAAATCCACATGAGTATAGTCTCATAATGCAGCTCTTTTACTTTATGTTTCAAATTAAAGCAACTTATTTACTCACCAAACATTGGCTAAGTGCCTGCCTTGTGCTAGATACTGTATTATGTGACGTAGGTACAAGAAAAGCAAAACATTTCCTTTTTGCAAGGAAATAGTCATGTGGAGGAGACAATACTGGTACATATTTATCCCAAATTCCAGACCATCATTAAGGAAAAGCTTTGACATAAGTTCAATTAAAAAATTGTGAGATTACAAAAAGGTAGCATTTTTTGGTTAATTTTTATTGGAGTATAGTTGATTTACAATGTTGTGTTAATTTCAGGTATACAGCAAAGTGAATCAGTTATACATATACATATTGATATATCTATTCTTTTTTAGATTCTTTTTTAACATCAAATTTTCAAAAGAGATGTTGCAGAAGTAGTAACTTTTAATTTGTTTTAAAGAAGGATTTTGATAGATATAAGAATGGGAGGAAAGTCCAAGCAGAGATGTCAGAATGAATTAAAGTACAGAGTACAAGGTGTGCACATCTGCCTTGTACAGAGTATGCTGAGGGTCTTATCTTTATTATGTGGTCAGGAAAGTCTGTAAACTGTCCATACAAAAACACAAGAAGAATCCCAAATGAGAGATAAATTTGGAAAGCTTGAGGAAATCTTCAAAGCTATTTCATTTGTTAGAAGCACGGTTGGGTTTTGGCAGGTATAATATGCTTGACAATATCAATAACCACAGGGGAAACGTAAGATAAATGTGGGATAGGGTCTCAAGAACTTAATATGGAATAAGCATACAAATAAATGAGGAATGCATCATAGATGCTGGAGTAAGGCTTTTATTAGTACAGAATTATGTTCTGCATATCCACTTTTTGTCATATATTTCCATTTAAAGTTCAGATTTCTTGAGTACTTTGGCACTGACTGTCTTAAATAAAATATCTTCCAAATAGATTATTTACCCGTAAGTGACCTTCTGCAGTAGAAACTTGATTATATGATCATAGCTTTAGGAAGTATAATAAAGGTAGAATGTGTATTTGAACCATATTTGAAGAGGTTTATAATGAGTTCTTTTTGGTATATCTGACCAACGCATCACACCACTTTTATAAGAACTCCACTGAGAGGGAGAACTTTGGTTCCATTGTTGGTTTTATATAAAATTCCACCCACCAGATCATAGCTGATCAGAGGAGGAATGGACTGTTAATTCATACTGTGACTCTCAGTTACTCCCTCCTCTAAATTTGCAAGTGAGAATCAGAAATCAAGATAAATTTTGAGATTTATTTAATCTAAGAATTGTACAATGTGAGGCAGCTTTCTTCCACCATGAACAGAGAGAAATAAAGTCAAATAGCATATTAAAAGACTGATCTAGACACAAAGAAAAAAATAAGAGAGAGAACATATGGGTCCAGAAAGATAGACTCTGAATGTATATTCTTTGCTTTCTATCAACTTTCTAGTTTCTTATTCCAGTCCACTGTTATCCTTCCTGCCCTCCAGTGTTTTGAATTACCCGTGAATCTAGCTACCCGCAAAATATAGTTCTACTATTTTGAATACACTAGGTGAAGAAATTTTCTTTTATTTGAACCATACAAGGAAAGCCTCCCTATCGCCAAACAGATTGAGAATTTTAACACTTATTTCATAGGAAACTGGATTATTTAACAAGCACATGCTATTATTATAATGATCTTACTGATTACTATCTTACTAATTCTCTTTCTGTTATCCTAAAAGTCTAGTAGTGAAAGCTTTTAATGTAGATTTAAATAACCTGTGTGAAGACAATGAAGAGAAAGGGGTTTGATGTATATGAGGAAATGAGGTAGATAAGTTCATTATGAATAAATTATAATGAGCCAACAGGAGAGTAGAAGTTGGATGATATTGGGCAGCAGACAGAGGCCAGGTAAGGCATGAAAATTTCTACTATGGGAAGGACTAACATGCTAACTCTTGCCTAAGTCGAAAAGGAAGATACTGAAGATTTTAAGTTGAGAGTAACGTGATATATTTTGTTTCATAAAACTCACCCTGGGTGCTAGATAGAGAAAGGAGTATATACACAAAATATACTACTGTGTGGTGGTAATATGAACTAAGAGGGTGTCACTGGATATTAAAATAAATAAATGTAGTTCAGGTATATTTTGGATATAGAGTTGTGAAAACTTAGGGATGATTCAGCTTAACAAATAGTTAAGTGCTGTCTTTGGACCACTGAATGAAGCCTACTACCATTTGCTGATATGGGGAAGTTTGAGAGAAGAACAAGTTAACAAGAGAAAATAAAGAGATAATATTGATTACAAGAATATTGAAATACTGCTGATCTATTCTTATAAGGTTGTCAAGAAGAAAACTGTATATTAGAGAATGTAGGTTAGAATTAAGGTCAAAGAGATAGATGTATATTCTTGAATTACCTGCACAGTATCTGCATAGTATTTAAACACATATAAATTGATGAGTAGGAGATTATATAGAGACAGAGGATAAGAAGTCTGAATAAGGAACAAGCTATGCCAAACACCAAAATGTTGAATTTGGAGATGTAAGTTAGAGTTAGAAAGTGAGACAGGAAGAAATAATCATAGAGTAAGATGAAAACAAGGATAAGCAAGAGAGGAGACTGTTTAAAGAAGAGAAGAGTGATCTAGTGCCTCAAATGCTGCTAAGCGGTATAGTAAGATGAAGACTAAATTTTTTAAATGTCTATGGAATTTAGAATCATAAAAATTATAAGTTTTCAAAATCCATGTTTCTGTACAGTCACACAGATGGGCACCTGATTTGAGTGTGTTGAATAATGAACAGGACGTGAAAAAAATAAAGCCAACCTATGTTGGCAACTAATTACAGAGTTTGGCAGTGACAAGTAGCAGGGATTTGATGTTAGGATTTGTTTTCTCCTGAAATGAATAATATTGAACATTGCTTTTATGCAGATGGAAATGACAAAGTACAAAGAAACCATGGTTTTGTAGGGAAGAAAAGGAACAGTTAAAGTAGTAAGACAAGAGACTATGGTAGGCAGCTTCCAAGATGGTTTCCAATTATAACTGCCTCCTGGTATTATTCATACCCTTATAGAGACCTTTCATATATTTTACCAGAGATGGTCTGAGTGACCAACAGAATATGCAAAAGTGATAATACTATAAAAGTTGGATTACTGAATCCCATGTCAGATCTTATGAAAATTAATTTCTAAAAATAGGAGCCAATATTTAATACTCTTTTACAAACTCTCCAAATAATGCTTATACACACAAGGAAAGATAATAATTGTTGCACCATAAAAAGGAAAGCATTAAAATTAAGGAGGGTAATTAAGTTGGTTACATTGCAACTGTTACTCCTGCTTGAAATGCTTTCTCAAGATTGGATCATATATTTACCCCAACAAATTGATTGGTCATATAATGGCTTAAGTTTCTCCTTTCTGTATGTCTTAGACCACACAAAAACCACATTAGATGGTCACAAATTATGGTATCTTTGAATCTGAAGTGTGCATCCTGTACACTGCATAAACTTGAATGATTTTTAAAAACCCAGTTTGATAATCTGTGCCTTTCAATTGGATTATTAACCCATTGTCAGTTAATGTTATTACTGATATATTTGGATTTACTTATGTCTGCCGTCTTTCCCTTTGCTGTCTATATGTTCATGTCTTTCTTGTCCTCTACTCCTGCTTTACTAATTCTTTTGCACCAAGTACATTCTAGAGTAGCATTTAATTCTGTTAATGATTTTTTTCACTATATTTTTAAATCATTTTCTTAGCTCTAGGGACTACCATATACATCTTAAGTTGTCAGAATCTACTTCAAATTTACACTAATTTAATTCCAGTGAGATATACATAAACATTATTCCCACATAGTTCTATTTCATTTCTGCCTTTTTGTGATATTTTCCTTACACCTGAATAGGTAAGGTAATCATATATTTATATTATAAACCAAACATTACATTGTTAAAATTATTGTTATATAATTTTATGCATCTTAAAGAAATTGAGGGTAGAAAGAACAAGTATATATTTATAGTTTGTTATAATATTTTTATGTACTGTTCCTGGTTCTTTGTATTTGTTTGTTTTTGTTCCTGTGAATTCGAATTACCATCTGATGTCATTCCCACACTCCAATATAGGTTTTCTCCCACCCATATCCATTGTGCTGTTGTTAGCAAATACGTTACATTTCTATGTTACAGGCTTAATAATACAATTATACACTTTTTTTTTATTCAGTTGCTTAAAAGAAGCAAGGAGAATACATACACATTTAGACCCTCATTTATAATTGTGCAATTACTTATACCGGTGCTTCTTGCTTTTTAATGTGAATTCAAATCGCTGTATGGGTCTACTTCTTTCAGCCTAAAGAATTTCCTTTAGTATTTCTTCTAAGGCAAGTTTGCTAGCAACAAATTCCCTCAGTTTTTATTTATGTAAGATTGTCCTTGTTTTACTTTTATTTTATGAAATTTTTCTGGATATAAGATTCTTGTTTGGCTGATTTTCCCTTTTTCTCTCAGCAACTTGAATGTGTCATCCACTGATTTCTTGCCTCCATGGTTTCCAATACAAAGTCAGCTGTTAATCTTATTGGATGTTCCCTTGTAAAAGACAAAGTTTCTTTGGATTTTAGTGTGATGTATCTGGATACTGGTCTCTTCATGTTTATTCTACCTGGAGTTCATTGATCATTTTTGTTGTGTATATTAATGTTTTAAAACAAATTTTGGAAGTTTTCAGCCATTAGCTATTTTAATATTATTTTCTGCACATTCTTTTTCTCTCTCCTCCTTCTGGTTCTCAAATTGCATGTTGGTGAGCTTAATATTGTACCACATTTGGGACTTGCAGTTTCCAATGTTGGACCTCTGCATTTTGTAAAAGTTTGCAGAAGAGCAATCAGGGCCTCAATGTTCTCAATGTTCTGCACCTGAAGTAAAGCCTCTGCAAAATGAGTGGAGTTGTGCATAAGAAGGAAACCCCTGACCTGGCCATACTCACCAGGGGTTTAGTCTCTGCAACTCTAGCTAGCGTGATGAGAAATGCTGGTGACCTTTCCCCTACAAGGAAGACACAATGGACCTTGACTGGGAACAGTGGGGAAAGCCCTGTGTTCTTGAATGCAGCTGCCTGGCATTTCCATCATGCTGAGCTGTGAGGAGGAAGGAGGCAGTGGGTCTTGTCTCAAATGTCACAAACTCTCCCTGTTCTTATTAGGTTCTAGCAGATTTTCTTGAATAAATGTTTCTTACTTTGAAGGAAAATTTGCAGAGACTTTGAATGGTTGTTTTTTAAAAATACAATTTTCAACTGTTATGAATTTTTTCTGGGGAGCAGGTCTATGGAGCTCTTCACACTGACATTCTGGAAATTTTCTGTTATAACATATCCCTGCCTTTATTATGAATTTACCCACGGCTCACCACTCTGCCTTAAGCTTTCACTAATTTTATGTGGCCAGACTCTGGTATCTGAAACTACCAGAAACAAAAGATTTGAAGCCCCTCACTGGTTCATGGATGGACCAGTTTCCAACCTCACTGAATTGTCTTTAAGACTGAGAGGTTTACCTTCTTTCTTCTGCAGAACTCTGCTAGGCTCATCATATTTTAGGAACACTCCATTCCATCCCTACTCCTAACACATATGTATATCTCTGAAGGAAAAAAACTAATTTCAGTGACAGTACAAATGAAAATCATGAAGAGGTGAGAAACATTGTCCTTACTGCCACATCGCTTGGTAGTTATTAATTTATGTCTGTGCATCTCAAACTATAATTTGCACACTAGTTCCCTAGTGATCTTGTTAAAATGCAGATTATAATTTTGTAAGTGTGAGGTTAGACCTAAGACACTGTATTTCTAAACTGGTTCCCAAGTGATACCCATATGGCTAGTCTGCAGGCCTCACTTGGGGTGGCAAAGCTTAATGTTAATTATACAAAATATTATGTATTTTAATAATTATTTCACCTCAAATTATGCACACTTATACTTGACAAAAAGAAGAAAGGGATTCATTACTTAACTATATGCCTCTAATAACTGTCAATTTAGCTACTCAAAAATCTGCTGAGTTTTAATATTACCAGTTGTATGGTCTTTATTGACTTTTTAGGCAAGAAGCCTCTCTCTCTCTCTCTCTCTCTTTCTCTCTCACTCTTAATGGGCTTCAGTGGATGGGACAATTCTTTAAGATGAGGATAGGGAAGTAAAGAGAACATAGTTTGATTTTGGTTTGAACAGAGTTCAATTAGGAGTTTATTTTTTAAACTATTTTTAAAGATAATTTTAAAATAGTATGTTGGTTATTGGCTATCTTGGTTATTGGCTATCTTGGTTATTGACTTCTTCATTTGCGTGATAATCCGGAACATGGGGGTTCAATTCTCCAGTATTAAGGGCTTTGCTTACCATATGAGTGATGTGTAGAGATAAGGCATTTAGCCTTTGAGGGTCAGTTGTAAATGATAAACTTTACTGAATAATACTGAAGTAAAATATCAAATAGACAATGGTAGTCAACAATCTGAAGTTAAATTATGACCCTATTCTTAATAAAATAGGACTTGGTTTGACTAAATATGTTACAACTCATACATTTTTACCACTAGAAATAACAGAGACTCTCAGAAAATGCAGGCTTATGTTATTTATCTTAAAGAAATCTGGAAGAGAACCAGAAATTCTACATTTTGTAAATTATTTTACTGGGTTCAACTAGATGTTATAGGATTAGAGTATATTTAAGAAGTATTGAAGGGCTTTATTTCTACAACAAACACCATATATACATATATATAAGGTATATATATATATATATATATATAATATATTTTGATTTAATTTGGTAAATATTTTTAAAATATTGAATTTAACTTAAAAAATTATATTTGTGTGTGTTCTTCAAAATCAGTTTAGATTTAGATTCATAGTAAAATAAATGTCATTCTTTGATGATAACACAATATATCTATGACTAGAGTAGTTCCTGGAACATAACATATAATTAATAAATGAGTATTGAAAGAAAATAAATGATTTATTCCTTTCTTCTTTTGTTCTCTTCCCTTGTTACTTGATGAGTATCTTTAGTGTTATGTTTGGATTCATTTCTCATTTTCATGTGAGTATCTATTATAGATTTTTGGTTTGTTGTTACTATAATGTTCATATATAGTGACATTTTATATGTGTGTGTGTGTGTGTGTGTGTGTGTGTATATATAGATAGATAGATAGACAGCTAGATAGATAGATAGATATACACATGATTGCTTCAAGTTGATGGTCTCTAAAGTTCAAACACATTCTAAGAACTGTGCATTCCCCACCCCCTTGACCATGTTTACCATTTTTGACATCATATTTTACATCTTTTTGATTTCTGTATCCCTTAACTACTTGTTGTGAATATAGATGATTTTACTACTTTGTCTTTTAACTTTCCCACTAGATTTATACATGGTTGGTCTACTAACTTTACTCTATATTTGGCTTTACCAATGAGATTTTTTATTTTATAATTTTCATATTTCTAGCTGAGGTCTTTTCTTTTCCACTTAGAGAAGTCTCTTTGACATTTCTGGTAAAGTCTTTTAGCTTTTGCTTGTCTGTAAAACTCTTTATCTTTCCTTCAAATCTGAATAATAACCTTGCTGGGTAGAGTATTATTGGCTGTAGATTTTTTCATTTATCACTTTAAATATATCATGTCACTACATTCTGGCCTGCAAAGTTCCTGCTGAAAAATCAGCTTGACAGCCTTATGGGATTTCACTTGTATGTAACTAATATTTACCTAGCTGTTTTATTCTGGATGTCTGTTTCCCAGATTAGGGAAGTTTTTAACTCTTATTCTTCAAATGTTCTCTCTTCCCCTTTCTCTCCTGTCCTTCTGGTAACCCTATAATGTGAATGTTAGTATGTTGTTGTTTTCCCAGAGGTCTTTTAAACTGTCCTCATTTTTTTCATTAAAAATTTTTTTTCCTGTTCAGCTTGGGTGATTTCCACTACTCTGTCTTTCAGTTTGCTGATCTGTTCCTCTGTACCATCTAATCTACTCCTTCTAGTGTTTGTTTCAATTATTGTATTCTTCATCTCTGTTTGGGTCTTCTTTATATTTTCTAACTCTTTGTTTAGCTTTTCACTGTATTCATTTATTCTTCTCCCAAGTTCATTGAGCTTCTTTATGATCATTACCTTGAACTCTTTATCAGAAAGGTTGATTTTCTCCATTTGGCTTAATTCTTCTGGGGTTTTACTTTGTTCCTTTATTTGGAACATATTCTTTTGTTGCCTTATTTTGCCTGATACTCTGTGTTTATTTGTATGTATTAGGGAGTTTGGTTATTTTTCCTAATCTTGGAGAAGTGCCCTCTTATAGGAGATATTCCATGGGATCTAGCAGCACATTCCCCTCTGGTCACCAGAGCTATATAATCTGGGGTCACCCCTTATGTGGGCTTAGTGGGCCCTTCTGTTGTGGTGGGTCCAAACTACTGTGAGTGTGCTGGTAGAAAGGGCTGGTCCCTGGCCCTGTTGACTGCTGGCCACTGGTGTGCAAGGCCCAGGTCCTGGCATGGCTGACTTCTTGGCCTGGGAATCTCAGGGCTGGTGCCAGCCCACTGGTGGGTGGGGCCAAGGGCTTTGAAAGTCCTGGGGCTGGTGCTGGCTTGCTGGTGGGCAGGTCTGTGTCCTGACTCAGTGGACTATGAGACTGGGGGATTCCCAAGGCTGATGCATGCCTGCTGATGTGTGGGTTTTGACCCCAGGTGGCTGGCTGTGTGTGCCAGGTTTCCTGGTGCGATTGCTAGCCCATTAGTGGGTGGGGCCAGGTCCTAGAGCAGCTGGAATGCCTCAGAGTCCTGGGGCTGCTCCTGGACCACTGGTGGGCAGGGTTGGTCCTGAGGTTGCTTTCTGAGGGACCTGGGAGCTCCTGAAATTGGTGCTAACTGGCTGGTGGACCAAGCCAGGTCCTGGTGCTAACTAGAGGGAGGACTCAAAATGGTGCTTGCCAGCACCAGAGTCCTTGTAGAACAAGCTCCCAAAAATTACTACCACCAGCATCTATGTCCCCAGGGATTTAATATATGAATGATACAAGGTAAAATTTATTGGTAGTGAGACAATATTTAAATCATCTATTGTTAAGCCAATTACCTCAAACTTAATGGCTTAAAACGATGCACATTTATTATCTCAGTTTCTGTTGGTCATAACTCTTGGACATGGCTTATCTGAGTCTACTGCAAGCCTGAAATTAAAGGCTTTTTCTTATCAGAGAACTCACTAGGGGAGGATCCACTGCCAAGTTCATGTAGTTTTTGGAAGAATTCACTTTCTTGTAGGCTGCTGGACTAAGGGCCCAATTTCTTGCTAGCTGTTGGTCAGAGTCTGCCTTTAGTTATTGATCATGTGGTTTCCACATAAGCAGCTCACAATATGGCACCTTGTTGAAAGCCAGTAAGGGAGAGAGAGTGTCTCCAGCAAGATGAGTAACAATTCACATCATGTAATCACATATGTATTCTATTGATTAAAAAATGTCTCAGGCCCCATTAACTTTCAAATGGAAAAGCACAAAAGGCTGTAAATACCAGGAATTGAGGATTCTGAGGGCAATCTCTGACTTGTTCTCCCACAGTCAATGAAAGTAAATTGTTTTCTTTTATTATTTTGCATAACTCTCCCATGCTAAAAAAAAAACTACATAAGAACAAAACTTTATCCACTTTATTTATTTTTGCATCCTCAGAGGCTAAAGCAGTGCCTCCTACAGAGTAGATGCTCAGTCATTATTTCCTGGATGATAGAATATTAAGTGACATTTTTCTGAAAAGAATATTATACTCCTATGAGTTGCAATAATAGGGAATCAATATTATGTAGTGATTAATTGTGTAAACTCCAATTCAAGACTCCCTTAACTAGATCTGTATTTTTATGACTACTAGCTGAGTCTCTTTAGAAATAATAATGTAATAAATTAATAATAATAACAGTTACAACTTTATAGGGTTATTTCTAGGAATAAATAATAAATATTAGGCATATATAGTTCTTCAAACAATGCTTGGAACATAGTGAACATTCAGTAAATGTTAGATATTATGATCTTTACTATTTTTTTAGATTTATTAGGACAGTAATTTGTTCACAATTCTCAAATGTTAATGTCCTTAGTGATCACTTGGTGATCTTGTTAAAATGCCAATTCTGATTCAACAAGTCTGTAGGTGGGCCTGAAATTCTGGATTTTTTAACAAGTTCCCAGGTATTTTCTATAATGTAGCTCTAAGGAACACAATTTCGGGAGCAGGTAATTAAGTTTCCCTGGTGAAGCATTTTAATATATGCAGTATCTAAGTGACATCAAACATTTTTTTGGCAAAAAAAATATAATGGGTTTTCTTGCTTATTAAAATTTAAATGCCTTTAGTGAATCAGTTGGAAACCAACATTGTAGCATTCTGGTACTTTTAAAATCTACAAAAGCTATTTTTTCTGAATTAATTTTAATTCCTATTGATTATCCAGCTTTTCTTTTCCCAAGAAAATCTGATATTATTACACTATATTAATTTTAACTTATTTTAGGATGATTATATTATCTGAACTAAACGATTTACAAATCTATGCTAAGAAAGATACACCAAATAGAAGCCTACATGCAAATTCAAAATGTGACAAAATTTAGTTATTTTACTCTAAGTTAATAGATATTTCTGACCTTTCAAATGAGATAGTGGATTTTATAATTGATATGGTCTCTTCTAGTTAAAAAGCAAAAAGTAAGATTCTATAGGTAGTCAACAAACCAAACACTGCCAATAAAATGGCTTACATTTTTTTATACAGATATAAAAATGCATGTCTAATATATGAAGGAATTAGTGCCTGCAAGTTTTTATTTCCCATATTTCTCTGGTTTAGATTCTAGGATAAAAAATTGTATTCATTTTATGGCTGCTGAAGTAGCCAAAAAATCCTCTTTTTACCCACTCTAACCAAATATTTGTTCAATTGACAATATTATCTCTTATCTGAAGCCATTGTCTTCAATAGTAAAAGAAAACTTGGCTGGCATTTGTCCTATCTAGAAAATCACTTTGGGATGGGGGAGTTGCTTCAGACACTTTCCCAATTAGTTCTTTGTCTATACAAATGAGAAAAGGGTTACCCATCACAAGTCTATTACAGTTACTTCTTTCTTTTATAGAGTAAACTATCAAGCCTCTCATACCCTGAGATTAGAAACAATACTTCTGATTAGCTTGTACATATCAGGTAACTCCCTGTTGCAATACAGGTGGGTCACCCTCATGAGTTCTTCCATTAAACCACAAGTTAAACATTTGGAAATTACCTGCCCCAAACAAAACTTATGTTGTAACCATTTTTACAAGTAACAAGTTGCCTGCCAGGAAGATCCTGAACAAATGAGAGTCAAAATGAAAGATATCATTAGTCTAGGAAATCATTCTAAAAAAGGAGATCTGAAAGTGACTTCTGATTCCACTGAAGCAGGCTCCACCAGAGATTATGATTTTCCTTAGAAAGCCAAACCAAACAAAACAAAATTCAATGTTTCTTATACCTTCCTTGAAGAGAATCAAGAACTAAAGGAGATTTGTAATCATTTTTCCATTTAGCAAGTGTCTGCCTTAGGAAATACCAATGTCTTTACTGAAGTTAAGAAGTACATTCCAGTTAATGTGATAATTTAATATAAACTAGTATTTTTACTCAGAGTTGAGGATAATTTTTAATGAAGACTATTTGTTTCTATGTGGATCCTCAGGGCTATTCCTAATGACCCAGCTCTAAATGGAGAGTAATCTCATCAGACCCAGCTCTAAATGGAGAGTAATCTCATCAGACTGCGATGTTAGATGCAGCCACTCCAGTGGCCATTTGGCATTTCTGAATTTCCCTTAAAGAGCTCTGATTGTCAGTAGGAATAAAGAGTTTGAGCATAGATATAAACAAATTATCTGAGATCACTCCTGCAAAAGGAACCTTGGGAAGTCCAGATCCAAGATAGCAGGATCACTAGGGAAGGGGTAGGCAGCCTAATTAGAGTCAGTGGTTATATTTCAGGTTCAGTCTCTGTGCTAAATAGGTTGTTTTGCACAGTCCTCACCCCACTTTTCACTTCTTCTTAAGTGAATCTCATTAAGAACAGTTCACTGTTTAATACTGACTTATTAAGCTCTTACTTTTTTAGCCAGTTGTATTATGAATATAGAACTCTAAAATGACAATGGTTTCTAAATGACTAATGAGTCAGGTTTTCTTACGTATTTGCAATTCTTATTTATATTGTGGTCTAAATTGTAAGTTGTTACTATTTAACTGACTGCTATTGACTCTGTAAATTTGAACAGTCACAGTGACAGGGGCTTATGGCAGACAAATGAATATTTTAAAAAGCATAGCACTCCAAATTACTATGTATTGAAATTTTGTTTGCAGAAAAGAGTAGCCTAGTTATTGGGGTGAATTATGCTGTCATCCAAACTAGGAAACAATCTTCCCTTATCATATTGAGAATGTCCTTCTGAGTCCTGAGAGAAATCTTAATACTTCTTGGCAGCTATGCCAACCCTTTACCAATCCAGCCTCCTAACTGTGGAGAAAGAAAAAGTGTACTTTTTAGTATTGTTTTTTAAAATTAATTTGATTGTGTGCTTTTAGTTATCATAGTGTATAAAAACTAGAGAATATTAGGTCATGTTCACACACCCCAAAAATAAATTTCTGGAACAGCATGTAAGTGCACATGCTGTTCTAAATTTTAGAATCTGTGCCTATAACTCAATATATGTAAATTTTACACATTGTGAAATAGCTTTAAAATCCAAATACTGTTAATATCTTAAAACTAAATCTTTGATTTTTTGAAAATGTATAACAAACCCTTGACTTCTGAATATGGATACAAATGACAATAATAGAAGTCAAAGGAAATAAAAGGCAAAAAAGTTTATAAAAATTATAAAAATTTTAAGACAAGATTTATATTACCTGGACTATAGAATCATTATAGTTTCTTGTAAATCAGAATAATTTCAATTATAATGTAAGGGGACAGAACATATCTGATTCCATATTAGATCTGTCCCTTTTACTTTAAATATTGTGCTTGTTGCCTGTGCTTAGTCATTTTGTCTCTGCACTTTTTGTAAAAGAATGTTACCTATAACCTGAAATATACAAGATAACCTATTCTCAGGGCTCTGACTTTTAAGAATCCACTTAAAAAGAGATAAAAAGTTACAGAACAGAGAATAACATTTGTCTTGTTGGAAGTTTACAGGAACATGGTGACCTGACTTACTTGGACAGCTGCAAGAACAAAGGATTCCAGCACCAAGGAGTTTGCCAAAACTAACCACACCCTTCCCTCATCATGCCTTTAAAAATGCCTTGCTGAAACCCTCTGGGGAGTTTGGGGTATTTTGGGCATGAGACACCCATTTGCTTGCATGGTCCTGCAATAAATATTTCTCTGCTCCAGACTCTAATGTTTTGGTTTTTTTGGCCTCACCGTGCCTTGGGCACATGAACTTGTGTCCAGTAACAATAATACTCCAGAAGAGGATATTTGGATATCACATTACAATAGATTTTTCATGTACATAATAGAGTTTTTGATGTTTTTTGATATTTGAAGTCAAATAATTTCCTGAATGCATAATAATCAGTGATAAGTAGTCTTCTTGGGAAACTGATCAGCAGTTTATAAGTCTCCATGGTATTATTAACTTCAAGAATTCAGGCACCCTGTTTTTTTCATCACTAAATTATCAGTACCAGGAAAATAGCACGTGCTTCAAATTCTTTGTTGAATAAGTGATAAATAATTAAATAACTAATTAAAAAACCAGCTGAACTTATTTTTTGAAAGACAAATTATTTGTTTCTTTTTTTCCCACTGTATGTCAAAGATTCACATTTTGGAGGCAGAGAGGGAAGGGGTAGTAAAGAAACTAGAATTTAATGCACCAGAATATGAAAAAGAGAATATATACCTAATTTTAAAAGGAAAAAATTCAACTTATATGTTTATATTCTGTGAATAAAATAAATACCAAGAAGTACCCTTTGCAAGTATGTATACATTTTTACATTTTTCAAAAGGGAGAATGCTTCAAGTAAAATATAAAACAAAACTATGTGAGACCAACTTTCTTTTTTTTTTGAATTTTATTTTATTTATTTTTTATACGGCAGGTTCTTATTAGTTATCTATTTTATACATATTGGTGTATATATGTCAATCCCAATCTCCCAAGACACCAACTTTCTATATACTATTCCACCAAAACCTAGAAATAATTAATTTGGATATATTTATGTTAACATGAAATTAGTTAAATCAGTCAAGTTTCTGAAATATATCTTCATACAAATTAAGCATATTTGTTTCTACATTCTGACACCAATTTATTTTTGTCTGTTGTTCCCAAACGTTTTCAAGGAACTCATTGCCATTGCTCATACTAGAGTCTGAAAACATTAACCAACATCTCAGATATAAGAACAATCTCCCTGAAGCAACCTCCTTGAAACCTCCAATTAAGAAATGATCACTTCGTGATTATTTTATCAAAGATTAAAAAAATTAACTTCATACATTATCTTTGATGAGATATAGAGAGGTTCAAGACAATCAATGATTCTTTCAATCTGCTCTCCTTTGTCTAGAAAAATGTTTAACACATTTATCACCCTGTTCCCCTATAAAATTTAACTAAAGGAAAATGAGAAAATCACATTAACATGTCCTCTTAAATTCAATACACATTAGATTCAGGAACAAAAAATAAATATCTCTTCTAAATAAAGTACTAAAAACTGAACTACCGTTTTCCCCCAAACCTTAAGAATTTTAGTTATCTAGTATCCATTTTACTTGAGTGAAGAAGGGAAAGGGCCATCACTCTATATTTAGTAAGTGTTTAATAAGCAAACATAACTCAATCCTTTTGAAATTTTAAATGAAACATACCGTTCTATTTTCATATTCAATTGAGAAAAGTTTGCATTTTATTTTATTGCTGAAAATATCTGTTCTTACATCAATATCTTTTGTTCTTTTTTAAAAATAAAAGTGACCTTTGAATTTGGCCTGTAAGCAAAAGCTGTTTAAATTTCTTAATATCTGTAATGAAGGACTTTTTAAAACAGGAAAAATAATATGGAATATATGCCACTAACATACTAAATAATTGTGGGTAACGTATTAGTTACATAAAAATACATTGTAGAAATAGGATCATCATTACATGAAGAAAAATATTTGATTATCCAATTCAATAAGTCCTAGTTACTTAGCCCTGTGTTTAGGTGCTGTCAAGGTAGAATGGAAGGCTAAAACAAGAACCTTGACGTTTATAAGGCAACAAGTTATTTTTGGAGCATAAAATGTATTCAAAAGTATTTAAACAATTAAATTCTTGTATTAAATATTATACATTCCTCTCTATCTCCCCTACTGGTGACTTAGCAGTAAGAAGAACAAGCTTATTGATTTAGACATATAAATGAAATTAATATATTTCAACTATGCATATCTAATCACAGTTTGGTTGATAATTTTGTATTTTTAAGATGGTATTTTTGGTTTCCATTTTCATGTCTTGCCAAAGACAAATGTTATACTTGCACAAGCAAAAATTAATATTAATGAAAGAGTTAGTTGAGCATAATCTCCAAAGTATATTATATTCCAACTTGAATGCTTCTTTTAACAGTAATAAAGTTGTAATCTTTATTACTTTTGGAAACACTTAATTTTTTAAAAAAAAATTATTAGAGTATAGTTGCTTTACAATATTGTGTTAGTTTCTGCTGTACAGCAAAATGAATCAGTTATACGTATACATGTATTCCCTCTTTTTAAGATTTCCTTCACATTTAGGTCACCACAGAGCACTGAGTAGAGTTCCCTATGTTCTACAGTGGGTTCTCATTAGTTATCTATTTTATGTATAGTAGTGTATATATGTCAATCCCAGTCTCCCAATTCATCCCATCTCCTCTTCCCCCTTGGTATCCATAAGTTTGTTCTCTACATCTGTATCTCTATTTCTGCTTTGCAAGTAAGTTCATCTGTACCATTATTCTAAATCCACAATATTTGCTTTTCTTTTTCTGACTTACTTCACTCTGTATGACAGTCTCTAGGTCTATCCAAGTCCCTGCAAGTGGCACTATTTGTTTCTTTTCATGGCTGAGTAATATTCCATTGTATATATGTACCTCATCTTTGTTATCCATTCCTCTGTTGATGGACATTTAGGTTGCTTCCATGTCGTGGTTATTGTAAAATAAATGGGTGGAAAACCTAAATAGACATTTCTCCAAAGAAGACATATGGATGGCCGACAAACACATGAAAAGATGCTCAACATCACTAATTATTAGAGAAATGTAAATCAAAACTACAATGAGGTATCACCTCACACCAGTCAGAATGGCCATCATCCAAAAATCTACAAATAATAAATGCTGGAGAGGATGTGGAGAAAAGAGAATCCTCCTACACTGTTTGTGGGAATGTAAATTGGTACAGCCACTATGGAGAACAGTATAGATGTTCCTCAAAAAAAACTAAAAATAGAACTACTATATGATCCAGCAGTCCCACTCCTGGACTTATACCTAGAGAAAACCATAATTTGAAAAGATACATGCACCCCAATGTTCATTGCAGCATTACTTGAATGTTTTTTTAATTCCTGTTTCATCCTTTTCTTTTAGATCCCAAATTTATTTTATATTTTAAATATGCTTTTTCCAAAGCCTTACAAACACAAATTTGATAGTTGCAAAAAATATAGTAGTCAATTTTTGGGGGGAAATTGTTTTTCCTATGACATGAATACAAAAGAAATACTGATTTTTTTCTCAATAAAAATGTTAATGATATAATTTGGAGATTATTAAAACATTTTAGTTTAGATATATTTACATTTGAGAATATTTAGAAAATTCAATAATAGAAAAGTATTTTCTATATTATCACATTCATTTCATAAATATATTTTTAGTGGCTGCATGATATTCTTTTAAATCTTTAAAAACAAACTGTTCACTTTTAGGTACACAATAAGTTTTCTACAAATTTTGATTCTGTTGTTATTGATTCATTTATTATTCGAACATCTTTGTTGGCTATTTGGCATCAAGATTTTATATAATATAAAAATAGCGGTACACTGTCACTTTGGTGGCCTGCCATGAACCATACCTTCCAGTATTCACATCCTTGTTTAGTCTTCTCCCTTTTATTATGGGTTTGCCTGTGATTTACTTTAACCAGTGGCAGAATGACACTGGGTTAATTGCTGACCTAAACCTTAAGAAAGCTTAGCTGCATATACTTATGCATATTGGAGGAGGATAGCTATTATATATGAAGTCTCACTTCCCTGAGATGGTTATGCAGTGAGAATCCCAATATGGCCATGTTTTAGGAGCACTTGAAGGAAAACTGAGGATCCTGTGTATGGTAACTCCAGCTAAACTTCCCACTGATAGCAATTTTCCAGTCATCTTCATGAATGACAAAATCACAGCCTCAGAAGTGGTGAGGAAGATTATTTCCTGGCAAGTCAGCAAAGTTGACCAATTTTGGTGACCTTAAAAAAATAAGACCACCAAAATCTATAGATACTACAGAAGAAACCAGGTGGAGAAAGTTTTGTGGGGGTTGAGTTCCTAACATCAGGATAAAGACTAAGTAATAGAGGTTTTAGAAAGTCCAGTCATATATTCATAATGATATTTCTAGATAGACATTAATTCTCTGACATCAAGTGTTGCTAATATAATGTGGTTGAGGGGGTTTCTTCGGTTAATTAACATCTCTTGCTACATCTGTGCAAATAGGCCAAAACATGAGAAAATCCTAATTTTTGTGTGACTAATAGTAACATTCAGAGATTATTTGTAATTTAAATAGGGAGATTAAGAAACTATATTATTTTTTTATTATATACAAACACTTATTTTAAAACTATTAGGTGAAAGGTCAGTCACATATCCTTTCAATGATATAATGGAGTGTTGTTTAACAAATTCACCCAACATTCAATATTTACCTTGTGAAATATATACCATATATGTTCTTGTTGAGAATTACATGTGCCAGAATGCAGTTTAATGCAGTAGATAAGAAAATGGGCCCTAGGGTCATTCTAGCTGTATTTATATCCCAAGTCTACTAACATCTGTTTAATTAAAAGTATATTCTGTAAGTTAACATTCATTTAGGAAGGATTTCATCATTAACACAACTTAAAGAAGGAAGAAAAATTGGAGAAATATCTTGTTTCCCTTGAACAGAAATGTTATGTTTTCCGAAAAATACCACCACTTCCACCTACCTCACCAGCTTTCCACTTAGGTCTCACTGGCCAGAATTGGATATATTACCACTCTAAACAAACAAAAAACAACAGTGGGGGATTTGCTAATAGTAGTGACATGATGGGTTATAACAATTTGTGACCTATTTTCTTAAGCTGGGCACAGTATCACCCTGAAGAAAACTGGGATTTTATTAATAAAGAAGAATGAGAATATTTAATGAATAGGCAATTAACAGTGTCTGTAGGATTCTATCCTTTTATCTTCCTAAGATACATAAACATCGTGTTTGTTTTTTTTTTTTTTTTTTTTGCAGGAAGTGTATTCTCTTCTATTCACCTCCAAAGTAAACTGTCTCATCCAGTTTTTTCTTGAGTCCCAGTATCTCCAGGGATACATGACTCCATCAAGTCCAAAAGTGGCTCCATGTATAATTCACTATAGCCAAAAAGGCATGTTATTTTCTCTAAATATCACCAGTATATGACGATGGAGATGAGACATGATAACTGCAATAAAATTACCTGTTCAAAGTAGAGAATTTTAAAAACATCCAGGATGGCAGAGAGTGGCCAAGGTGGCAGAGTAAGAAGACCTTGAACTCATCTCCTCCCTTGGGCACACCAAAATTACAACTATTTACAGAGCAACTAATGATGAGAAAGACTAGAAGTTTAGCAGAAAACACCTCCTACAACAAAAGATATAAAGAAGAAACCACAATGAAACAGGTAGGAGGGGCAAAGGCATGGTATAGTCAAGACCCATACCTCAGGGTGGGTGACCCACAAATAAGAGGATAATTACAATTACAGAGGTTCTCCACAAGGAGCAAGGGTTCTGAGCCTCACGTTGGGTTCCCAAGCCTGGGGGGTCTGCACTGGAAAGACCAGCCCCCAGAACATCTGAATTTGAAAGTCAGTGGGACTAACTTTCAGGAGAGCCAGAGGGCTGTGAGAAATAGATACTCCCCTCTGAAAGGATGCACATAAAATCTAACATGCTCTGGGACCGAGGGAAAAAACAGTAATTTGAAACAAGCTTAGGTTAGACCCACCTGCTGTTCAAGGAGAATCTCCCAGAGAGGGAGGAGGCATCTGGAGCTCACCCTGGGCATATAAACATTGGTGGCACCCATTTGGGGGTGCTTAATCTACCATCAGAACACTGGTGCAGGCTAGCACCATTTTGGAATTTTTCCTGTAGCTTATTATCACCAGGCCAAGCCCCACCTACCAGCCTGTCAGCACAAGTACTGGGACACCTCAGGCCAAACAACTAACTAAGCAGGGACCCAGCTCAACTCAACAGCAGGCCAACTGCCTTAATATTCCCTGAGCCCACAGCTACCCAGGGATATTGCCCTGTCCACCAAAGGGTCCAGTAAACAGACCCACATACCAGTGTGCTGGCACTAGCCCCTGTATCCCCAGGGCCTTGCAGCTAGAGACGCTAGGAACTGCACCACCCCCTGTGGGAAGGCAGCAGCCCCAGGAAATCCTGGGTCCTGATCTGAACCATCAGTGAGACAGCTCTAGTCTTGGGACCAGCCCCACCCACCAGTAGGCCAACACCATTCTGAGACACCTTGGGGCTCTCAACCAGCTGCCCCAGGATCTGGACCCACCCACCAGCAGGCTGACATGAGCTTTGGGACTCTCTAGAGCCTGTAGCCAGTTGTCAGGAACCAGCCTCCCCCAACAGCATTCCATAAACACTCTGGGAACCCCCAGGGCTCTGCAACCAAAGATCTTGTGATCTGGCTCTGCTCACCAGCAGGATGGTACTAGCTATAGGACCCACCAGCCTTGTTCTCACAAAGCAACAGACCAACATGAGCTCCAAGACATGCTGGACTATTCAGCAAGCCACCCTGGGACCCAGCTCCACTCACCAGTGGACCCATACCAGCTATGAGTCACCCCAGACCCAGCAACCAGTGAAGTTAGGAACAGGTCCACTTACCAGTAGGAAGACACTAGATCCAGGACCCCTGACCCTGCAACAACCCACTGAAGAACTTAACTACATTCACCAGTGGGGCAACACTAAACCCAGGAGATCCTGGGGCTCCACAGCCAGTTGCCTCAATTCACAGACTTGCCCACCAGTGAACAGCAGCCTCTGCACAAAGCAGGGTCTGGCAACCAACCAGACAGGGACCAGCCACGTTTATCAGACTGCACACAATAGTAAGCCTGCCACCAAAAACAAAAAAAAAGATTCATATGGCCCACATAGGGAACACCCCTAAAGCATGTAGCTCTGGTGACCAGAGGGGCATGCATTGCTGGGACACATAGGATGTATCCTACAAAAAGCCATTTCTCCAGGTGGAACATAATGAACTTACAAAATACAAAGAAATAAAAACAGTGAATTAGGCAAAATGAGGCAACAACAAAAAAAATATGTTCTAAACAAAGGAACAAAATAACACACCAAAAGAATAATTAAGTGAAATGGAAATAATAAATCTACCCAATCAAAAGTTCAAGGTAATGATAGTAAAGATGTTCAAAGAATGTGGGAGAAGATTGGATGAACAAAATGAAAAGTTAGAAGTTTTTAACAAAGAAAATATAAAAAAGAACAAAACATACATGAAGAATAAATAATGGAATAAAAAATACACTAGAGTGAATCAACAGTAGATTAGATGATACAGAGGAATGGATCAGTGAACTGGAAGAAAGAGTAGTGGAAATCATTCAAGTTAAATGGAAAAAATTTAAAGTAAATAAATGAGGACAGTTTAAGAGACCTCTGAGACAATGTGAAGCATGCTAACATTCATATTATAGGAGTTCCAGAAGGACTAGAGAGAGAACAGGGCAGAGAATATATTTGAAGACTTAACAGTGGAAAACTTTCCTAACCTGGAAAAGGAAACAGACATCCAGGTCCAGGAAGCACAGAGAGTCCCAAACAGAATCAACCCAAAAAGGACCACACCAAAACATATTGTAATTAAAAAGGAAAAAACTAAAGATAAAGAGAGAATATAAAAGCAGCAAGGGAAAAACAAAAAGTTACATACAAAGGAACTCTGATTGGTCTTTCAGCTGACTTTTCAGCAGAAATTCTGCAGATCAGAGAAAGTGGTACAGTATATTTAAAGTGATGAGAGGGAAAAACCTACAACCAGAACTAGTCTACCTGGCAAGGATGTCATTCTGATTTGATGGAGAGAGCACAACTTTTACACACAACCAAAAGCTAAAAGACCTCAGCACCACTAAAACAGCTTGCAAGAAATTCTAAAGGGATTTCTCTAAGTGAAAAAAAAAAAAAAGAGCCATGCTAGAAATATGAAAATTTTGAGAGGAAAAATTTCACTGGCAAATGCAAATATGCAGTAAAGGTAATAGATGAACGACATATAAAGCTAATAGGAACATTAAAAGAAAAAGTAGTAAAATCATCAATATCTACAATAAGTATTTGAGAAATACACAAAACAAAAAGATGTAAAATATGATGTTAAAAAGAGTAAAAATGATGGAAGGGGGAGTAAAAATGCAGGGCTATTAAAATGCTTTTGAACTTAAGACATTAGCAATTTAAAATAATCACATGTATCTAGAGATTACTACATATACACCTCATAGTAACAAAAATCTAAAATTCTATAATAGATACACACAGTAAAAAAGAGAAATGAATCCAAACGTTAATCATCAAACCACAAGGGAAGAAATCAAAGGAAAAAGAAAGAAAAAAAAAAAAAAACAAATAATTAACAAAATGGCAATAAGTTATCAATAATTACTTTACATGTAAATGGAATAAATGCTCCAATCACATGACACAGAATAGCTGAATGGATAAAAAAAATAAGACGCATATATTTGCTGCCTACAAGAGACTCACTTGAGATTTAAAAACACACACAGACTGAAAACGAGGGAATGGGAAAAGGTATTTCATGCAAATGGAAATGAAAAGAAAGCCAGGGTATCAATAATTATATCAGAATATATAGACTGTGAAATAAAGATTGTAAGATGAGACAAAGAAGAATATAACACAATGGTCAAGTGATCAATCAAAGAAGACATAACAACTGTGAATAGGTATGCATCCAACATAGGAGCACCAAAAAAATAAAGCAAATATTAACAGACATAAAGAGAGAAATTGACAGTAAAACAGTAATAGTAAGGGAATTTATCACTGCACTTACATCAATGGACAGATCATCCAGAAGAATATAAATAAATACTTGACTTAAAGGACACATTAGGGTAAACTGACTTTTTTTTTTAACATCTTTGTTGGAGTATAATTGCTTTACAATTGTGTGTTAGTTTCTGCTTTATAACAAAGTGAATCAGTTATACATATACATATATCCCCATATCTCTTCCCTCTTGCGTCTCCCTCCCTCCCACCCTTCCTATCCCACCCCTCTAGGTGGTCACAAAGCACAGAGCTGATCTCCCTGTGCTATGCGACTGCTTCCCACTAGCTATCTATTTTACATTTGGTAGTGTATATATGTCCATGCCATTCTCTCACTTTGCCCTAGCTTACACTTCCCCCTCCCCATATCCTCAAGTCCATTCTCTAGTAGGTCTGTGTCTTTATTCCCATCTTGCCCCTAGGTTCTTTATGACCTTTTTTTTTTTTTTTAGATTCTATATATATGTGTTAGCATACGGGATTTGTCTTTCTCTTTCTGACTTACTTCACCCTGTATGACACACTCTAGGTCCATCCACCTCACTACAAATAACTCAATTTCATTTCTTTTTATGGCTGAGTAATATTCCATTGTATATATGTGCCACATCTTCTTTATCCATTCATCTCTTGATGGACATTAGGTTGCTTCCATGTCCTGGCTACTGTAAATAGAGTTGCAATGAACATTGTGGTACATGACTCTTTTTGAATTATAGTTTTCTCAGGGTATATGCCCAGTAGTGGGATTCCTGGGCAATATGGTAGTTTATTTTTAGATTTTTAAGGAACCTCCATATTGTTCTCCATAGTGGCTGTATCAATTTACATTCCAAACAACAGTGCAAGAGTGTTCCCTTTTCTCCACACCCTCTCCAGCATTTATTGTTTGTAGATTTTTTGATGATGGTCATTCTGACCGGTTTGAGATGATGTCTCATTGTAGTTTTGATTTGCATTTCTCTAATGATTAATGATGTTGAGCATTCTTTCATGTGTCTGTTGGCAATCTGTATATCTTCTTTGGAGAAATGTCTATTTAGGTCTTCTGCCCATTTTTGGATTGGGTTGTTTGTTTTTTTGTTATTGAGCTGCATGAGCTGCTTGTAAATCTTGGAGATTAACCCTTTGACAGTTGCTTCACTTGCAAATGTTTTCTCCCATTCTGAGGGTTGGTTTTTCGTCTTGTTTATGGTCTCCTTTGCTGTGCAAAAGCTTTTAAGTTTCATTAGGTCCTATTTGTTTATTTTTGTTTTTATTTCCATTTCTCTAGGAGCTGAGTCAAAAAGGATCTTGCTGTGATTTATGTCATACAATGTTCTGCCTATGTTTTCCTCTAAGAGTTTGATAGTGTCTGGCCTTACATTTAGGTCTTTAATCCATTTTGAGTTTATTTTTGTGTATGGTGTTAGGGACTGTTCTAATTTCATTCTTTTACATGTCACTGTCCAGTTTTCCCAGCACCACTTATTGAAGAGACTGTCTTGTTTCCACTGTATATTCTTGCTTCCTTTATAAAAGATAAGGTGACCATATATGCGTGGGTTTATCTCTGGGCTTTCTATCCTGTTCCATTGATCTATATTTCTGTTTTTGTGCCAGTACTATATTGTCTTGATCACTGTAGCTTTGTAATATAGTCTGAAGTAAGGGAGCCTGATTCCTCCAGCTCCGTTTTTTTTTCTAAAGATTGTTTGGCTATTCGGAGTCTTTTGTGTTTCCAAACAAATTGTGAAATTTTTTGTTCTAGTTCTGTGAAAAATGCCAGTGTTAGTTTGATGGGGATTGCACTGAATCTGTAGATTGCTTTGGGTAGTAGAGTCATTTTCACAATGTTGATTCTTCCAATCCAAGAACATGGTATATCTCTCTACCTATTTGTATCATCTTTAATTTCTTTCATCAGTGTCTTAAAATTTTCTGTATACAGGTCTTTTGTCTCCTTAGGTAGGTTTATTCCTAGATATTTTATTCTTTATGTTGCAATGGTAAATGGGAGTGTTTTCTTAATTTCACTTTCAGATTTTTCATCATTAGTGTGTAGGAATGCAAGAGATTTCTGTGCAATAATTTTTTATCCTGCTACTTTACCAAATTCATTGATGAGCTCTAGTAGTTTTCTGGTAGCATCTTTAGAATTCTCTATGTATATTAACATATCATCTGCAAACAGTGACAGCTTTGCTACTTATTTTCTGATTTGGATTCCTTTTTCTTCTCTGATTGCTGTGGCTAACACTTCCAAAACTATGTTGAATAATAGTGGTGAGAGTGGGCAACCTTGTCTTGTTCCTGATCTTAGTGGAAATGGTTTCAGTTTTTCACCATTGAGGATGATGTTGGCTGTGGGTTTGTCATATATGGTCTTTATTATGTTGAGAAAAGTTCCCTCTATGCCTACTTTCTGCAGGGCTTTTATCATAAATGGGTGTTGAATTTTGTCAAAAGCTTTCTCTGCATCTATTGATATGATCATATGGTTTTTCACCTTCAGTTTGTTAATATGGTTTATCACATTGATTGATTTGCATATACTGAAGAATCCTTGCATTCCTGGGATAAACCCCACTTGATCATGGTGTATGATCCTTTTAATGTGCTGTTGGATTCTGTTTGCTAGTATTTTGTTGAGGATTTTTGCATCTATGTTCATCAGTGATATTGGCCTGTAGTTTTCTTTCTTTGTGACATCTTTGTCTGTTTTTGGTATCAGGGTGATGGTGGCCTCATAGAATGAGTTTGGGAGTGGTCCTCCTTCTGCTATATTTTGGAAGAGTTTGAGAAAGATAGGTGTTAGCTCTTCTCTAAATGTTTGATAGAATTCTCCTGTGAAGCCATCTGGTCCTGGGTTTCTGTTTTTTGGAAGATTTTTAATCACAGTTTCAATTTCAATTTTTGTGATTTGTCTGTTCATAATTTCTATGTCTTCCTGGTTCAGTATGGAAGGTTGTACCTTTCTAAGAACTTGTCCATTTCTTCAAGCTTGTCCATTTTATTGGCTTATAGTTGCTGTAGTAATCTCTCATGACCCTTTGTATTTCTGCAGTGTCAGTTGTTACTTCCTCTTTTTCATTTCTAATTCTATTGATTTGAGTCTTCTCCCTTTTTTTTCTTGATGAGTCTGGCTAATGATTTATCAAGTTTGTTTATCTTCTTAAAGAACCAAATTTAGGTTTATTAATCTTTGCTATCGTTTCCTTCATTTCTTTTTCATTTATTTGTGGTATGATCTATATGATTTCTCTCCTTCTGCTAACTTTGGGGTTTTTTTGTTCTTCTTTCTCCAGTTGCTTTAGGTGTAAGATTAGGTTGTTTATTTGAGATGTTTCTTGTTTCTTAAGGTAGGATAGTATTGCTGTATAATTCCCTCTTAGAATTGCTTTTGCTGAATCCCATAGGCTTTTGGTCGTCATGTTTTCATTGTCATTTGTTTCTAGGTATTTTTTGATTTGCTCTTTGATTTCTTCAGTGATCTCTTGGTTATTAAGTAGTGTATTGTTTAGCCTCCATGTGTTTGTAGTTTTTACAGATATTTTCCTGTAATTGATATCTAGTCTGATAGCACTGTGGTCAGAAAAGATACTTGATATGATTTCAATTTTTTTTTAATTTACCAAGGCTTGATTTGAGAAGAAAGTATATTCTGCTGTTTTTGGATGGAATGTCCTATAAATATCACTTAATTCCATCTTGTTTAATGTATCACTTAAAGCTTGGGTTTCCTTATTTATTTTCATTTTGGATGATCTGTCCATCGGTGAAAGTGGGGTGTTTAAGTCCCCTACTATGATTGTGTTACTGTCGATTTCCCCTTTTATGGCCGTTAGCATTTGCCTTATGTATTGAGGTGCTCCTATGTTGGGTGCATAAATATTTACAATTGTTATATCTTCTTCTTGGATTGATCCCTTGGTCATTATGTAGTGTCCTTCTTTGTCTCTTGTAATAGTCTTTGCTTTAAAGTCTATTTTTTTCTGATATGAGAATTTCTACTCCAGCTTTCTTTTGATTTCCATTTCTATGAGATATCTTTTTCCATCCCCTCACTTTCAGTCTGTATGTGTCCCAAGTCTGAAGTGGGTCTCTTGTAGACAGCATATATATGGGTCTTGTTTTTGTATCCATTCAGCCAGTCTATGTCTTTTGTTGGGAGCATTTAATCCATTTACATTTAAGGTAATTATCGATATGTATGTTCCTATTACCATTTTCTCAATTGATTTGGGTTTGTTATTGTAGGTCTTTTCCTTCTCTTGTGTTTCCTGCCTAGAGAAGTTCCTTTAGCATTTGTTGTAAAGCTGGTTTGGTGGTGCTGAACTCTCTCAGCTTTTGCTTGTCTGTAAAGTTTTTAATTTCTCCAACAAATCTGAATGAGATCCTTGCTTGGTAGAGTAATCTTTGTTATAGGTTTTCCCCCTTCATTACTTTAAATATGTCCTGCCACTCCCTTCTGGCTCTCAGAGTTTCTGCTGAAAGATCAGCTCTTAACCTTATGGGGATTCCCTTGTATGTTATTTGCTGCTTTTCCCTTGCTGCTTTTAATATTTTTTCTTTGTATTTAATTTTTGATACTTTGATTTATATGTGTCATGGTGTGTTTCTCCTTGGATTTATCCTGAGGACTCTCTGCTTCCTGGACTTGATTAACTATTTCCTTTCCCATGTTAGGGAAGTTTTCAACTATAATCTCTTCAAATATTTTTTCAGTTCCTTCCTTTTTCTCTTCTTCTTCTGGGACCCCTACAATTCGAATGTTGGTGCATTTAATGTTGTCCCAGAGGTCTCTGAGACTGTCCTCAATTCTTCTCATTCCTTTTGCTTTATTCTGCTCTGCAGAAGTTATTTCTGCTCTTTTATCTTCCAGGTCATTTATCCGTTCTTCTGCCTCAGTTATTCTGCTATTGATCCCTTCTAGAGAATTTTTAATTTCATTTATTGTGTTATTAATTACTGTTTGTTTGCTTTTTAGTTCTTCTAGGTCCTTGTTAAACGTTTCTTTTATGTTCTCCATTCTATTTCCAAGGTCTTGAATCATCTTTACTATCATTATTATGAATCTTTTTTCAGGTAGACTGCCTATTTCCTCTTCATTTATTAGGTCTGGTGGGTTTTTACCTTGTTCCTTCATCTGCTGTGTGTTTCTCTGTCATCTCATTTTGCTGAACTTACTGTGTTTGGGGTCTCCTTTTCACAGGCTGCAGGTTCATAGTTCCCGTTGTTTTTGGTGTCTGCCCCCTGTGGCTAAAGTTGGTTCAGTGGGTTGTATAGGATTTCTGGTGGAGAGGACTAATGCCTGTGTTCTGGTGGATGAGGCTGTATCTTGTCTTTCTGGTGGGCAGGTCCACGTCTGGTGGTGTGTTTTGGGGTGTCTGTGGCCTTATTATGATTTTAGGCAGCCTCTCTGCTAATGGGTAGGGTTGCGTTCCTGTTTTGCTAGTTGTTTGGCATAGGGTGTCCAGCACTGCAGTGTGCTGGTCATTGAGTGGAGCTGAGTCTTGGCATAGAGATGGAGATCTCTGGGAGACTTTTGCCATTTAATATTGCATGCAGCTGGGAGGTCTCTTGTGGACTAATGTCCTGAATTTGGCTCTCCCACCTCAGAGGCACAGCCCTGACCCTTGGCTGGAACACCAAGAGACTGTCATCCCCATGGCTCAAAATAAAAGGGACAAAAAAGAGAAAGAAAGAAAGAAGAAGATAGAATAAAATAAAGTTATTATAATAAATAATATAATTATTAAAAAAATTTTTTTAATAATAAAAATTTTAAAAAGAATGAAAGAAAGAACAGAGCGACCAAACCAAAAAACAAATCCAATGATAACAAGCACTAAAAACTATACTAAAAAAAAAAAAAACTAAAAAAAAGTAAGTGGACAGACAGAAACCTAGGACAAATAGTAAAAACAAAACTATACAGACAAAATCACACACAGAAGCATACACATACACACTCGCAATAAGAGGAAAAGGGAAAAATATATATATATCATTGCTCTCAAATTCCACCTCCTCAATTTGGAATGATTTGTTGTCTATTCAGGTATGCCACAGATGCAGGATACATCAAGTTGACTGGGGATTTAATCCATTGCTCCTATGGCTGCTAGGAGAGATTTCCCTTTGTCTTCTTTGTTCGCACAGCTCCTGGTGTTCAGCTTTGGATTTGGCCCTGTCTCTGCATGTATGTCACCAGAGGGCGTCTGTTCTTCGCTCAGACAGGATGGGGCTAAAGGAGCAGCTGATGCGGGGACTCTGGCTCATTCAGGCTGGGGGGTGGGAGGGGTATGGAATGCGGGATGAGCCTGTGGCCGCAGAGGCCAGCGCGAGATGTGTCGTGTGTTCTCCTGGGGAAGTTGTCCCTGGATCACGGGACCTTGGCAGTGGCAGGCTGCACAGGCTCCCGGGAGGGGAGGTGTGGACAGTGACCTGTGCTTGCACACAGGCTTCTTGGTGGCTGCAGCAGCAGCCTTAGCATCTCATGCTCGCCTCTGGGGTCCGTGCTGATGGCAGTGGCTTGCGCCCATCTCTGGAGCTCCTTTAAGCGGTGCTTTTAATCCCCTCTCCTTGCGCACCAGGAAACAAAGAGGCAAGAAAAAGTCTCTTGCCTCTTCGGCAACTCCAGACTTTTCCCCGGACTCCATCCCTGCTATCTGTGTTGCACTAACCCACTTCAGGCTGTGTTCACACAGCCAACACCAATCCTCTCCCTTGGATCCAACCTCCGAAGACAGAGCCTCAGCTCCCAGCCCCCAGGTGCCCCAGCGGGTGAGCAGACAAGCCTCTCGGACTGGTGAGTGCTGGTTGGCACCGATCCTCTGTGCGGGAATATCCCTGATTTGCCCTCCTCACCCCTGTTGTTGCGCTCTCCTCCATGGCTCCGACGCTTCCCCCCTCTGCCACCTGCAGTCTCCACCCACTAAGTGGCTTCCTAGTGTGTGGAAATCTTTCCTCCTCCACAGCTCACTCCCACTGGTGCAGGTCCCATCCCTATTCTTTTGTCTGTTTTTTCTTTTTTCTTTTGCCCTACCCAGGTATGTGGGAGTTTCTTGTTTTTTGGGAGGTCTGAGGTCTTCTGCCAGCATTCAGTAGGTGTTCTGTAAGAGTTGTTCCACATGTAGATGTATTTCTGATGTATTTGTGGGGAGGAAGGTGATCTCCACATCTTACTCTTCTGCCACCTTGAAGCTCCACCGACATTTTATATATATACATACACACATACACATTCCTTTCAAGTGTGCAAGGAATATTCTCCAGAATAGATCACAGGGTAGGCAACAAAACAAATCTTAGTAAATCTAAGAAAATTGAAATAATATTAAGCATCTTTTCTGACCACAATGCTGTGATACTAGAAATCAACTACAAGAAATAAAACTGCAAAAAACACAAGCATATGCAGGCTAAACAATAAATGGATCACTGAAGAAATCAAAGAAGAAATTTAAAAAAAAATACGTGGAAGCTCCTGGAAGTAGATGAAGACAAATCCACAATAATCCAAAATTTATGGGATGCAGCAAAAGCAGTTCTAAGAGGTAAGTTTATAACGATACATGCCTACCTCAGCAAACAACAAATCTCAAATAAGCAACTTAACCTTATATCTAAAGGAACTAGAAAAGGAAGAAAAAATCAATAACAAAGTAGAAGAAAATAAATTATAAAGATCAGAGAGAAATAAATGAAATTGAGACAAGAAAACAATAGAAAAGATCAGTGAAACAAAGAGCTGTTTCTCTGAAACCAACAAAATTGATAGACCTTTAGACTCATCAAGAAAAAGTAAAAAAAAAGAAAGAAAGAAAGAAAGAAGGCCCAAATCAATAAAGTCAGAAATGAAAAAGGGGAAATTATAATTTATACCACAGAAACAGAGAATTGTGAGAGATTACTCTGAGCAATTATATGCCAATAAAAGGACAAAGCAGATGAAAAGGATAAATTCTCAGAAATGTACAATCTCTCAAGACTGAACTAGAAACATATAGAAAATATGAACACACTAATTACCAGTATTAAAATTAAATCAGTTGTTTAAAAACTACCAACAGAAAAAAGTTCATGATCAGATATGTTCATAGGTGAGTTCTACCAACCATTTAGAGAAGAGTTAACACCTATACTCCTCAAAGTATTTCAGAAAATTGCAGAGGAAGATATGCTTATTAACTCATTCTATGAATCCAGTAACACTTTGATACCAAAACCAGACAAAGATACCACAAAAAAAGAAAATGACAGGCCAATATCACTGATGAACATACATGTAAAAATTCTCAATAAAAGATTAGCAAACCAAATTCAATATTAAAATGAACATACACCATAATCAAGTGGGATATAGCCCAGGGATGCAAGGAGGGTTCAATAACTACAAATCAATTAATGTGATACACTACATTAACAAATTTAAGAATAAAAATCATATGATCATCTCAATAGATGCAGAAAAAACTTTTGAGAAAATTCAGTATTCTTCCATAATAAAAACTCTCAACAAAGTGGGTATAGAGGGAACATACCTCAACACAATAAAGGCTAGTATGATAAAGCCCACAGCTAACATCATGTTTGATGGTGAAAGGTCGAAAACATTTCCTCTAAGATCAGGAACAAGACAAGGATGCCCACTTTTGCACTCTTATCCAACACAGTATTGGAAGCCCTAGACACAGCATCAGACAAGAAAAAGAAATGAAAGGAATACAAACTTGAGAGAAAAAAGTAAAACTTTCACTGTTTGCACATGACATCATATACACACAAAAAATCCTAAAGGTGTCACCAAATAACTACTAGAACTCATCAATGAATTTGGTAAAGTTGCAGGATACAAAATTAGTATAAAGAAATCTGTTGCATGTCTATACACTAACAATGAACTATCAGAACAAGAAATTAAGAAAATAAACCCACTTATAATTGCACCAAAAAGAATAAAATGCCTTGAAATAAATCTAAGCAAGGAGGTAAAAGACCTGTACTTGAAAAACTATGAGACACTGATGAAAGAAATTGAAGACAACACAAATAGATGGAAAGATAAACCATGTTCATGGAATGGAAGAATTAATATTGTTTAAGTGACCATACCACCCAGGCAATCTACAGATTCAATGCAAACTCTATCAAAATACCAGCAGTATTTTTCACAGAACTAGCACAAATAACTCTAAAATTTGTATGGAAACACAGAAGACCCTGAATAGCCAAAACAATATTGAGAGAGAAGAACGAAGTTGGGGGTATCATGTGCCCTGATTTCAAATTATACTACAAAGCTGCATTAATCAAAACAGTTCATTAATAGCACCAAAACAGACACATAGATCAATGAAACATAATAGAGAGTCCAGAAATGAATCCACAGTTATGTGGACCATTAATGTATGACAAAGAATTCAAGAATATAAAATGGGGTAAAGATAGCCTGTTCAATATATCATGTTGGGAAAACTGGACAGCTATACACAAAAGAAATTAACTGGACTACTCTTTCATACCATGCACAAAAATAAATTCAAAATAGATGAAAGGCTTAAATGTAAGACTTGAAACCATAAAACTTCTATAAGAAAACATGGTAGTATGCTCTTTGACATTGATCTTGGTAATATTTTTTTGGATATGTCACCTTAGGGAAGGGGAAAAAAAGCAAAAATAAACAAATGGGATTACATCAAACTAAAAAGTTTTTGCACAGTGAAGGAAACTATAAACAAAATGAAAAGACTGCCTAATGAATAGAAGAAGATATTTTCAAACAATATCTGATAAGGTGTTCATATACAAAATATACAAAAAACACACAACTCAACATCAAAAACACAAGAAATTCAATTTAAAATGGGCAGAGGATATGTATAGACATTTTTCCAAAGAATACATACAGATGGCCAACAGGCATATGAAAATATGCTCAACATCACTGATCAGAGGGAAATGAATAGCCAGGACATGGAAACAACCTAAATTTCCATCGACAGATGAATAGACAAAGAAGATGTAGCACATATATATAATGGAATAGTACTCAGCCATAAAAAGAAATGAAATTGGGTCATTTGTAGAGATGTGGATGGACCTAGAGTCTGTCATACAGAGTGAAGTAAGTCAGAAAGAGAAAAACAAATATCATATATTAACACATATATGGGAAATATAGAAAAATGGTACAGATGAACATATTTGCAGGGAAAGAATAGAAACGCAGACATAGAGAACAGACGTGTGGACACAGAGGGGGATGGGGAGGGTGGGATGAATTGGGAGATTAGGTTTGACGTAAATACACTATCATGTGTAAAACCGATAGCTAGTGGGAACCTGCTGTATAGCACAGGGAGCTCAGCTCTGTGCTCTGTGACAACCTAGATGGGTGGGAAGGAGGGGAGGGAGGTCCAAGAGGGAGGGGATATATGTATACATATAGATGATTCACTTCACTGTACAACAGAAACTAGCACAACAGTGTAAAGCAATTATACTCCAAAAAAAAAAAAAATGGAGATATCACTTCACACCTTTCAGAATGGCTATAATCAAAAAGACAACAAATAACAGGTGTTGTTGAGGATGTGGAGAAAAGGGAACTCTTGAGCACTGTTGGGAGGAATGTAAACTGGTGTAGCCACTATGGAAAACAATAGGGAGATTCCTTAAATAATTAAAGGTAGAACTAC